>NW_007378909.1:45774-77951 GCF_000475195.1 Diaphorina citri | reverse complement strand
GAGAAGGGTTAACAACTGGGTTGTCTCGAGCTCTCATGTTTTATGCCCGGAATAGAATAGCAATCATGAGGGAATAGAATAGAATAGTAGGCAGAAGTAGGTATGTAAAATAAAACGTTAGGTATACTTGAGGGCTTTTTTCCAAGAAGGTCCTAACTCGAATGAGGGAATAGAATAGAATAGTAGGCAGAAGTAGGTATGTAAAATAAAACGTTAGGTATACTTGAGGGCTTTTTTCCAAGAAGGTCCGAACTCGAGTTAGTTTCTTTCCGAGTAAAACGGCTCTTCTAATGCGGAAATGATAATCATTTGCAGAAATAATTACATTGAACTCCATAATTATTTCAATTCATGTTTGTGTGCATACGTTTCTGCGCATCTCCTGAAGTCTGACGTCAGAGTTCAGGACTCTGACGGAAAATAAAAATTGAATGTTCGACCTTTTACAGTATTATTATTTCGGAGTTTTGACCTCAGATTTGGATTTTTCCCAACTTTTTACATAGGAATCGACCATTTATTAATATTTTTTACCCATTTGCAACTGCTTCATTGTCAGCCTAATAGTTAGCCTGAAGGGTAGCGCGTTTTTCTTGTAAGCGCTAGGTAGCTTGTTTGATTGGAACGGTCCTGTCTTCCTTCTCGCTATCGGGACAATAAGACATTAGTATTTACAGTTCATTCTCTTGAAAAAATAAAAAAAAAATAAATAATAATTTTTGTCCTTCTTGAATGAGACCTCTTCGCTTAAAACGCCAAAAGCTATGAGGTCTCTTTGTTCGCAGGCAGTCTAAACAAAACAAGTCCTTGTTTATTTTAATGGGTCACAATAGAAAATGTGCCTAATGTAAAGTGGCATTTATGTGTCGGAGTCAAATAAATATGCAACACGTTCAGTTCGGTGGAAAAAGAGATCCTGATAAAACAACAGTCTCAACACGATCGCTTCTCCGTTGGTAGTACGATAGATTTAGCCAGTCTGTTCCCACGGTGTAATGTAAATGCACATATAGACCGGTGCCAGCATGGTAGGTAAACAATGGGTGTTAGGGTTATAAAAAAAATGTTCCATAAACGAAATCGTTTCTTAAAAAATTCATCTTAGTCGGACTTTCGACCCCATTGGTGGACACCTTTTCTGCAAAAGCCAAAACTGGATTTCACAGCCAATTTGTACCAGCTCTTATAACTTTGCATAGAAAATTAATAGACCTGTTTCATTTACTATCTTCATTGTTTTCCACGAAAAGAACAAAGGATTGACCCTTTTTCAGTTGGAACCTTTGGGTGAAAAAGGAGAAATTCATCTTAGTCGGACTTTCGACCCCATTGGTGGACACCTTTTCTGCAAAAGCCAAAACTGGATTTCACAGCCAATTTGTACCAGGAAACTCCGCTCTTAGAACTTTGCATAGAAAATTAATAGACCTGTTTGAAGAAGAAGAAGAAGAAGAAGAAGAAGAAGAAGAAGAAGAAGAAGACACAAATTCGGGTGATAGTAAAAGCAACACAGCACATACCTCGGTCTCAAGTTGTGCAAACACCAAAAATGTTCCAACCCCGGATAGTGCATTTTGTGGCAAAAATACCAGTTTCCCGGAGTGATTGAACAAATTCGGCGAAAAACCGTAACATACGAGTATGTACATATATTATGGTGCTTGCAATAAATTTCCGGGTATGTTCTCGAGGAATTTCTGGATTTCTGATTCGCATGTAATATCGAGAATTCCAAATGCATTGAAAAGCAATCCAACTTTGTGTTTTTCATCAAATTGTCTGAGAGCTTGTCACGAAGATAAAATGCAGTCGGTAAAACAATGCAAAGATCAGTAACGAAGCAAAGGTCGGGTTTGGTATGTACGTAATTTCAATTCGACGATTTTTCTTTGGTTTGTTTACTTATTAGTAAGTAAAGTACCCACATTACCCTGGTAAGCTAGTTGTAGGTATTGGAAGATTTGGAAGGTAGGTATTCAGAAGGTAGGTTTGTTTGTTAGTTTCGAGATAGAAAATTTCCCAGTTTCGAGATAGAAACTCTCCAGAAAATTTCCCAATTTTTTTTATTAAATTTGTAGAAAATGGGCAAGCGGCGAGAAAGCTCCGATCAAGACAAGGAAAAAAAGAAGAATTAAAGGAAGAAGAAGAAGAAGAAAAAGAAGAAGAAAAAATGTCACTATTGTCTGTAATAAAAATGGTGTGAACATCACAGACTTTCTATTACATTTGCAGAATACGTAGGTATTTGAAAAGTAATAGAAAATAAAAGAAAAATGTAATAAAAGGGAACTGTGGGTGAGAGAAAGAAAGACAAGAAGAGAGAGAGAGAGAGAGAGAGAGAGAGAGAGAGAGAGAGAGAGAGGAGCTTAGAGAGAAGGCTTAGGAGCTAAATGGCCTAATTGGTTTATGATGGAAGAACAAAGAAAGAAAGAAAGAAAGTCAAAGGTAACCGTGTTAATAGAATAATATTATTTCATGTAAATATACCTATACCATGCTTAAACATAGTATGTAGGTAGTCATATTAATTTCAGTAAAAATAGAATAGCTAGATAGCTACATACCATTTTAGATCAACTATTCACTTGCTTATTTGGTAACGGTTCACAAATAAAAGAGAATTTTGTTGACACAGGGGAGTATCGAACCCGCAACTTCTCAACTGTAAGTCTCCCCTAAATTTTTTTTTTTTCCCAAAAAAAAAAAAAAAAAAAAAAAAAAAAAAACAACAACAACAACAACAAGAACGCGGGTATTTTTTTTTCTTCACTCTTAAGTGTTGAATCCAGATACAATCACAACATTACAATATCCGCGAGAGTATTTTTTATATTTTCTGCTCAACATAACATTATGATGATTATTCCGCTCTTCTGATAAAAGCACTTCACAATGAGAGGTGTTCTAAAGGATGCACATTTGTTGTGAAGTGGAAAATAGCTCTCACTCCCATTTCTCTCCCTCCCTTTTTATTTCCTACATATTATAGGGGGAGGAAGGGGGGGGGGCTTCTACCCACACCCACATATTGGTCGGTAGGTATAGGTACCTAATACCTATGATAAATATTTAAATAGGTATCATTGATGCTCATTTTTTTTTGCTGGATAAAAATGAGAGAGAGATAGAGAGACTTGAAAAAATATTTATAATTATTATCATCATTTTGGACAGTAGGTAACTATAGTGATTGTCCAACATTCTTTCTATTGCCTGGAGGCATAATTACTCACTTTTCTTTCTGTGATTTGAGGAAGAGAGGAAAATTGTTTAAAGGGCAAAATTTTTTATCATCTATTGTCCAATATCTAATGAAATTTGAGAGGGTGGAGGAGAGAGAGAGAGAGCTCCTTAAAAAAACTGCCTTAAGGCATAATTATTCTTTCCCACTTTTCTTTCCCATTATTCTTTCCCACTTTCGGTTTGTTGAGTGAGGAAAACAAGGGAAGTTAAGGAGGGGATAGAAGGATATGAAGAAGAAAATATAGGCGGACGAAGATGAAGAAAAGCAAGAAGGGGATAAAGAAAAGATGATGAAGAAGAAGAAGAAGAAGAAGAAGAAGAGGAAGAGGAAGACGAATACGAAGAAGAAGTCTAATAGGGATGTGGTAGGAAGGAAAACGAAATGACGTGGACAAGAAAGCGAGGAGAAAAAGGGAAGAGAGGGGAGAGAAGAAGAAAATCCATTGAAAAGGAAATGCTACAAATTGTGCCGAAGAACATCTTGAACATTTAATCCGCTTTATCTTGCTTCCATCTCTCTCCGTTATCTCCTCCTCTATCTCTATCTCTCTCCTTTATCTCCTCCTTCATCTCTCTGATTTACCTCTCCCTCCCCCTTCATATCTTTTACCTCTCTCTCTCTTTCCTTCCTCCATGTCTTTTCCCTCTCTCTTTATCTCTCTCTTCAGATTCTTTTCCACTTATTTCTCTCTCTCTCTCTCGAAGGATTTTATCTCGACGATTTTCTCTTTTCTATAGAAACGTCCAGTTTTAAATTTAATACTGGAAAATTACATCGTATGTTTTATTACTATTTTTCTATTTGCGATTTGCCTTGGTGGCGGAGTGGTCGCCTGGCAAACGTGAGGACGCGGGTTCTATCCCTGTCGAGGCAGGAAAGTTTACTACCATTGGTACCTATAGGTAATCTGAGCACATAATAATAAAGCACTGAGGGTTAGCTGGTAGACCATCACACTTTCTACTTTTTTCCAACTTTATAGTTTTGCTGAAAAAACGAGACAAATTTTATATTTATATTTTACAGATAAGACGTTGTTATTATATTGTTCATTTTCGTGTACCTAACAGAATATTGACAGGAGAAGATGATAATGAAAAAATAGAACACAAAACAACTAGGTAAAAATTCTAAAAGAAGAAGAATAAGAAGAAGAAGAAGAAGAAGAAGAAGAAGAAGAAAAAAACTTTAACTATTTCTCATTTCCTAGTTCTTTCTCTCTCCCTCCCGTTAATTTTTTTATTGCGATTCACGCCAATTGCCACAAATAAATGCAATATATTGCACTCCGTATACTTAAAAAACCTCTCTCTCTCTTACTTCGTCTTATATTTCACACCTTTGACTTAACTTTATGACATTATGATGCACATTTGCACAAATGATAAACAGCGCTGAGCTGGAATACTATAAGTGACTTTGACATTGATATAATGTTTCAAGTTTTATGTGTCACACATAAGAACATAGGAGTGAATTTTGCATTTTTGCTCTATGTTTGTAAGTTAATAAAATCAGACTCTCATAAAGACATGATTTTGAGAAAATGATAAAAGGTGCTATGCACATGCAGTGTCACTTGCATGATATGTAGAATAATGGTAGAATTGCAAAGAAATAGGTTAATGTGATGTCACATCTCAAATGTTTCAAAAAATTATTGATATTTTTCAAATCAATGCATCAATATCAATGCATCAACAACTGCTATATTAGACGCTTGTGGTCTGTGTCGTAGTATGCCCATCCTGTTGTTGTTATTAACGTTAGTGTAGCGTGGTGATTGGACATCCAGTCTGGTCAACACGCTATGCTCCCAAAAATTGTTAAACCCCGCGCGAATCCACAACCATTCAACCTCCTGGTAGGGGAAGCTTGGATCTCTTTGGCATCGGTGAGATCAGCTGATTTCACCGGTGCCGGGGGGGATCCAAGCGGAAAAAGGGGAAAAATCTGGGCTTGGGTTTTTAGTTTTTTGGAAGCGACATTTTTTTTTATGCTGATATCTCGGAAATTGTAAAAAAAAAAACAACTGCTACATTAGACGCTTGTGGTCTGTGTCGTAGTATGCCCATCCCGTTGTTGTTATTAACGTTAGTGTCGACATATTTTCAATCTTCCTCCTCCAATGCAAGGAATGCAGCCCAGCCACCTCCAGGGGGTTTGTCCAGAGTGCTGAGGGATCTAATGTAGAGATGTCGGCTGGACATTCAAAGAGGTGCGGCACATCATGCACAGCTGTTCTGCAGTTGGGACATTTGTCATCTACTGAAGTAACCCGTTGAAATATTTGCAATCGAAAGACGAGTGCATTTTTTTTGAGAGAGAGAGAGAGAGAGAGAGAGAGAGAGAGAGAAAGAGAGAGAGGGAGAGAGAGAGAGGAATGTGGACGCATATAATAATATGTAGAGACTGTAGAGTGATAAAATAAAATGGTAGAAGCAATGCGTTGATGAAAGTTTAAAAAATATTGTCGCTCGTAAAAAGTTAAAAGTATCTTAAGTATGTTCTAAGTAGAAAAAATCACCTCTCTTTCTCTCTCACACTCTTTCTTTCCCTCTCTCTCTCACTCCCTCTCTCTTTCTTCCCTTTTCTTTCTCTCTTTATTACTCTTTTTTGCCGTTCCTGTTCCTCTCTTTGAATTTCATTCTCTCTCTCTTTCCTTATCTCCTTCTATCTTCCGTCCTTTTCTTCCTCCTCCTCCTCTCTTCCAATTTCCACCCCGCCTTCTCTTTCTCTCCTCTTTTTCGCTTTTTCTCTCTCTCTCTCTCTCTCTCTCTCTCTCTCTCTCTCTCTCTCTCTCTCTCTCTCTCTCTCTCTCTCTCTCTCTTTCTTCCCTTTTCTTTCTCTCTCTTTATTACTCTTTTTTTCCGTTCCTGTTTCTCTCTTCGAATTTAATTCTCTCTCTTTCCTTATCTCCTCCTATCTTCCGTCCTTTTCTTCCTCCTTCTCTCTTCCAATTTCCGCCCCTTCTTCTCTTTCTCTCCTCTTTTTCGCTTTTTCTCGAGACTTTATAATATTTCTTCGTTGTTTTCTCCCTCTCTCTCTCTTTCTCTCTCTCCCTCTCTCTCTCTCTCCAGTTATGCTCTCTTGCTTGAACTAATTTTTCTTATCTCGGATGACTATCAAAAATAATTAGCATTCTATAATGGGAAAAACTACGCTGGGAAAGTATATGTATCGCTAGGAAATTAAGAATCCTATTAGCATACAGGGTTGGACACAAATAGTTGTTACCTACTATTAAATTTTTCGAGACACAGTATAAAAGAGAGAGAGAGAGAGGGGGGACGACGACGTCGATTTATTGAGAGAACTGTAGGAACGATGGTCTTATCGTTCTGAAATCGAAGAAAGAAAGACAGGATTGAGGAAAGCTAGTCGTTTGGAGGACGAATCTTATTTAATTTAGATAAAGTTTGCCGGTAATCGAACCCTATTTCTTCTTACTTCCTATTCTTCCTTCCTTTCTACAACTATTCTTTCTCACTTCCTTTACTCTGAACCAATTCTTTCTTCCTTTCTACAACAGAACTATTCTTTCTCACTTCCTTTACTCTGAACCAATTCTTTCCTATTTGCTGCAACTATTCTTTCTCACTTCCTTTACTCTGAAGCTCTGAACCAATTCTTTCTTATTTGCTACAACTATTCTTTCTTCTTACTTTTATTGGACATTAGACCTTTTTTAGACTGCAAAGGGACTTTTCAGTCTCATTCGGGCAGTACAAGGAGGGTATATTCTATTCTATTCTAAATTCTATTAATTCCTACAACTATTCATTCTTCCTCCCTACATATTTACTTTTTACTTATTCTTTTCCTAGAACTGTTTTTCCTTACTTTCTACAACTCTATTCTTACTTCCCTCCTATATTTATTTTGAACCTCTCAAATTAGAGAGTATGGCGCGAAGTCTCTTGACGCAAACTGTGTTCTGGGAACAACGAGACTGACAAAATCCCCCTCGAAAAACCCAACGTAAAGAAGGCAATAATGACAAAAGTCAACAAACAAGCGGAGGGAAAAAAGGCTGTGAGAGAGAAAAAAAAAAGTTGTAAATTGCACCCCGATACCAAAGTTGAAACTTTTTTTTATTCGTATACCGGGTGGTCAGAAAGTGAGGACCAAGAAATTGCCAGATGGATTTTTGAAAAAAAAAAAAAAAATAAATAAATAAATGTGGGCGTTAGTGATACAGTCGAACCTGGATAAACGAGACCTGGATAAACGAGAAACCTGGATAAACAAGAAATTTTCAAATCCCCTTCATTTTCGGGCCAAAAACCTGGTTTAACGAGAAAATAAAACCTCTATAAACGAGAAAATGGCCCCTTTTTTGCTAAGTCCCACGCTCATATAAACAAGGCAAAATGGACCTCTATAAACGAGAATTCAAATCTCCGAACCTCTGTAAACGAGAAAATGTCAACTTTTTCTATCTTTGTCTATTTTTTCAAACTGTAGCGCTTTGCGAGCCTCTATAAAGGAGAATTTTGAATTTCTGGACCTCTCTAAACGAGAAATTGTTCTAACTTGTTTAAATCTGTCGGTACATTTCATGAACGTGTCTACTTCACTATTCGACTCTACTAATAACCTCTATATCTATAAACGAGAAAAAGTTATATGAAACCTCTTTAAACGAGAAACTCCTTAAACGAGAAACCTCTTTAAACGAGAAAAATGACCTAGTCCCTTGGGTTCTCGTTTATCCAGGTTCGACTGTATAGCAACTCAATTTTCAGTAGGTAATTTATTCAATGAATTGAAAAAGATTTGGGATTTGGTCTCAATTTTCAAAATCGTCATAGAAACTTAAGTTGAAATATCCGATTTGTTGTCCTTTGTCCTCCGAGTCCAAAAAAAAAGAGATTTTTTCCTCTTTCTCCCCTACCCCCTTCTCTCCTGTTTTTTTCTCACTTCAGAATTAGAAAACTTCAATCGTAAAATGTTTAAACTTCCCATTTCTCATTTTTATTTTCTTAATCTTAATATTCCCTGTATTTTAGAGTACATCCCTGTTCTTTCCCGAAGTACGCCCCTAGCAATTTAAAAGGGGCAAAAAGTTTGGGTTCTTTTTTCTGTTCTTTCACCTCTTTCTTTCCTCATCGTTCCCTTTAGAAGAAAAAGAAAAATTCTGTTGGTCCTCATTTTTCCTGCTCCATGACTTTGAAACACCACCCAAGTAAGCGCAACTGATCTATTAGAAAACTTCAATCGTAAAATGTTTAAACTTTCCATTTCTCATTTTTATTTTCTTAATCTTAATATTCCCTGTATTTTCGAGTACATCCCTGTTCTTTCCCGAAGTACGCCCCTCGCAATTTAAAAGGGGCAAAAAGTTTGGGTTCTTTTCACTGTTCTTTCACCTCTTTCTTTCCTCATCTTTCTCTCCTTTTTACTTTCCTTGTTTTGCCGTATAATAACTTTGCCCCTTTTCTTTTCCTCGTACCCAACATGTTTAGTTGTATTTTCCTTTAGGGGAACTTTCCGAAATGGAACCGATTCCAATGGTGTGCCATTTTGGATTTCCTAAGAGTATGATGTAGGTACGGGCTTGTTAGGATAAAATTTGCCTATCCATAAAAGTACATAAGGTACAACATGGCAGAGATTAAATTCTCTAAGTAGCTCTAGAAGTTAGTATAGAGCATTTTGTGTATGTGGCTCAATCCTCGAATTCGCCCAATGAGAGAAAAAGCCGCTTACTCCGCTGAGTAAAAAATGCAAAGTGCTCAATCCCCGAAATTCGCCAATTAATTTACTCAGTCCGCAGACTGGATTATGAAAAAGCTCAAGGTTTTTTCTCTCATTGAGCGAATTCGGGGATTGAGCGTAACATACGTACAAGCTAGGTGTATGGAAAAGCTTAGGTCTCTCTACTCTCTACTGTACGGGATAAAACTTTGAAAATTTTGAAGGATGGGGTTCTGTCATGACGAAAATATTGACGTAGGTGATGATAATGTCTACGTCAGTACCTCACATTTTGGGAAACCCTAAAACTGTCATAAACCATTTGATTGGTTATGGTTTTACAATAATAGGGGTTCTTCGCGAAACAACAATATGTAAGTGCCTATTGCTAATGAACAAAGAAGAATGAAACTCCTCAAAAGTAGGTAGGTACTACAGAAGAACCTTCCAAGAGGGTATCGATTGTGAACCGATCTGATGTATTAGGTAGATTCGTATAGGCTTAACCCGCACTTTAGGGCTGCCCCTCCACCTAAGCCTGGGATTTTTGTTTACGGAGAGTTATGTGTTAGGTAAATACCTACAAACATGTTATTTATTGCTATTCGAGCAAGAGATGTGATATCCCAATACCCTTGTGCACCGGTGCCGGGGGGGATCCAAGCGGAAAAAGGGGAAAAATCTGAGCTTGGGGTTTTTAGTTTTTTGGAAGCGACATTTTTTTTATGCTGATTTTTTTTCTTTTGGAAGTCAAAGTGAAGACTTTTTTTTGTGTGTTTATTCCTGTGTGTAAATGAGTAATAAAGAAAGACATATATTAAGAAGTACAATCAATAAAGAATCTGTTCTCACTTCCCACCACCAACCCTCGGGCTAGGGCTTTTCAGGCACTATAGTGTGAGTGCGAAAGTAGTCGCTACATTAGTGTCGACATATATTTTAAATCTTCCTCCTTCAATCCAAGGAATGCAGCCACCTCCAGGGGGTTTGTCCAGAGTGCTGAGGGATCTAATGTAGAGATGTCGGCTGGACATTCAAAGAGGTGCGGCACATCATGCACAGCTGTTCTGCAGATGGGCCATTTGTCATCTACTGATGGGGTGATTCTGGCCAGGCAGTTTTGAGGGAGACGACTCCCATCTCCCATCCCATAGTAGGTATTGTATATCCCTCATCAGATGGGCAATAAGAGACACAATTCAATTCCATGTCAGTGCTGGGTCAACACGAGAAGACCAGAAAGTAACCCGTTGAAATATTTGCAATCGAAAGACGAGTGCATTTTTTTTTATCCTGTCTTCCTTCTCTCTTCGATTTCGGGACGATAAGACCATAGCAGTTACAGTTCCCTCTGTCAAACCTCTTTAAAAAAAGAAAGTAAAAAGGAATGCAGCCACCTCCAGGGGGTTTGTCCAGAGTGCTGAGGGATCTAATGTAGAGGTGTCGGCTGGACATTCAAAGAGGTGCGGCACATCATGCACAGCTGTTCTGCAGATGGGACATTTGCCATCTACTGATGGGGTGATTCTGGCCAGATAGTTTTGAGGGAGACGGCTCTCATCCCGTAGTATGTATTGTATATCCCTTATCAGATGGGCAATAAGAGACACAATTCTCTCCATGTCAGTGCTGAGTCAACACGAGAAGACCGGAAAGTAACCCGTTGAAATATTTGCAATCGAAAGACGAGTGCATTTTTTTGAGAGAGAGAGAGAGAGAGAGAGAGAGAGAGAGAGAGGGAGAGAGAGATAGAAAGAGAAAGAGAGAGAGGAATGTGGACGCATATAATAATATGTAGAGTGATAAAATATAATGGTAGAAGCAATGCGTTGATGAAAGTTTAAAAAATATTGTCGCTCGTAAAAAGTTAAAAGTATCTTAAGTATGTTCTAAGTAGAAAAAATCACCTCTCTCCTCTCTTTCTCTTTCTCTCTCACACTCTTTCTTTCCCTCTCTCTCTCACTCCCTCTCTCTTTCCTCCCTTTTCTCTTTCTTCCTCTCCTCTCTTTATTACTCTTTTTTTTGTTCCTGCTTCTCTCTTCGAATTTCATTCTCTCTCTCTCTTTCCTTATCTCCTCCTATCTTCTGTCCTTTCCTTCCTCTTTCTCTCTTTTCCTTTTCTTCCTCCTCTCTCCCAATTGCCGTCCGTTCTCTATCCCTCTCTCCTCCTTTTCGCTTTTTCTCGAGACTTTATAATATTTCTTCGTTGTTTTCTCCCTCTCTCTCCCTCTCTCTCCCTCTCTCTTTCTCTCTCCCTCCCTCTCTCTCTCCAGTTATGCTCTCTTGCTTGAACTAATTTTTCTTATCTTGGATGACTATCAAAAATAATTAGCATTCTATAATGGGAAAAACTACGCTGGGAAAGTGTATATGTATGTATCGCTAGGAAATTAGGAATCCTATTATCATACAGGGTTGGACGAAAATAGTTGTTACTCTTAATTTTTGGACACACAGTATAAAAAGTGATAGATTTCATAATATAGAGAATTAGAGAACTGTAGCAACGGAGGTCTTATCGTCCCCAAAACAAGGAGGATGGACAGGATAGGAGTTCTCCTATCTTGTCTTCCTTCTCTCTTCGATTTCGGGACGATAAGACCATAGCAGTTACAGTTCCCTCTGTCAAACAAGGCATAAACAACTCCAGTATAATTAAATGTCAAACTTAAAATTAACACGTGCATATACTTCACCTCAAAACTTGATTGGCGGAAAGATTCAAAGATCGCAGGCAAGCGAATTGTCAAGCCAACAAAGCGTAGGCAGAAGGCGTCTAACGGAATTTAAGAAGGAGAAGAGGGAGGAGGAAAATAAGAAACAAAAAGATAGCAGAACATTGAAGAAAGAGTGAAAATTGTGGGAAAAACATAAGAGGAGACAGAAGGGGAGGAAGAGGAACAGAAGAGAAATAATAACAGACGACGAAGAAAGAGGAGGACTAGAAAGAAAAGAAGAGGAAGGAGAGGCGAGTAAGATAAAAACCCAGTAGAAGAAGGAAGAAGAGGAGGAGGAAAACTAGAAAGAGGATAAGGAAAAGAGAGGAAGGTATTAGATTTAAAGGAGGGGAAGATAAACAGTGTAGAACGGGAAAAGAATAGAAAGAGAAGAGGATAGAGGTGGAACACCATCAAGAGAGAGGTGGGGAAGGGAGGATCAGATAAAAGAGAGCGCAACAGTGACGTAGCCAAATAGGAGAGAGAGAGAGAGAGAGAGAGAGAGAGAGAAAGAAAGAAAGAGAGAGCAGAAGAAAGAGGGAAAGTGAAGGAGAAGGCGAAAGAGAAACAGAGGACATAGTATATTTTTAGTGGATGTGTCAACAACTCATGTTTATCTTGCACTCAAAAGGCTCATGATGTCATGATTCCTGAAGTTACCGGTACCTACTTTATTGAAAACTAAAATTTTTAACCTGGATGAGAATCGGCCACCCGCGAGGAAGTGAAGAGACACCTATTTATCAAATCTGACCCTCCGCTCTGTCAGTGTGGCGACTTTCTCACCGCCCCCCCACTATCTTGCCGCCTCCACAGATAAGTTCACTCCTCCCTGCGCCCCTGGATGACAATGCTGAAGGTGTAAGCTCCATATTTCTCTATCTCAAACATCTTGATCTCCTCCATAACTGAATGGTCAAGAGGCAGAGCGGAATAAGCCACACATACCTACCTCGTTTGGACCTTATCATAAAAATGTTAAAACGCTTAAAAAAGTGAAAATTCAAAATCTTTTTTTTTTTGGTGGCGGAGGTTAGTACCTTATTTTACCTCCCTCACCGGTAGTTACAAATCCTCCACTGTCGGACGTAAGAATGTACGGAATACAAGATTTAGGTGGGAAAGTCGAGCTTGTTCCATTAGGAGTAGCTAGAGCAAGAGACATCCGTTCATAAGACTGGGACAAGTTAACCCTTTAGTGAGGCTTGCGTGCTGAAGGATTCAACATATTAACATTGAAATCGCCCATCACAATGATATGCTCGGATTGAGCAATGTGATCTGCTAAGAACTCATCCAGAGTGTTTAAATCATACACTCTAGGGGCCTTATACAAAACTACCACTAGCAGTTTTGCAAACTGCAGTTTAATCTCCACAGCCATGTACTCCAACGAAGGACCGTGTGAAACCCCACTACACGAAATGATCTTGTGGGAAAGATCATCCCGTAAATAGAGGGCAACACCACCGCCCCGTCGAGATACACGATCGTGTCGTAGCAGTGTGTATCCAGGAATGTTAACTACATTACTGGATAACGCGGGTTTCAGCCAGGACTCAGACACAAGAATAGCATGGAGACTCACCTCATCAACTATCTCTCTTAACTCGTGCAAGTGAGGCTGAATACTTTGAGCATTGAGGTGCACAGCTTTAAAGCATTTCGGAAAGCTGGAAAATTCAGTTTTCAGTTTCCGATTCACCGCACTAAGAGGAGCAGACGAAGGTAAGTATAAAGCCGGATCTAGAGTAGGAGAAGAAGAATAAGAAATATTAGTGTTAGGAGAAGAAGCAGCAGAAATATTAGTGAGAGGCACATCCGACGCGTGCAAAGAATCCTGCCATAAACCCCCAGGGCCAAAAATTCCTACAGGGTTAATAGTTTCTACAGGGCCAATAGTTCTTACAGGGCTAATAGTTCCTACAGTAGATGAGTGACTTGCACCAAACTCACGCTCAAGCTGGGAATCGAACCCTGTCAATGAGCCATTTGAACTTGACATACTAACATCATTAATAGTAGTATCATCATGGCTAATTATACTTTGTGTCTGATCATGACCACCACTATCACTATTTAGATTTAATCGGGAATCGAACAAGAACCTTCCAGTGGGAAGGATGGCATTCGATACTATTTAACAATAGTTATTACTATTTAACAATAGTTAATGAAAGTTATTGTAACCCTTTCAGCTAAGCTGGTGTTGGGTTACAAGTAACATGTATAAACAATAGATAATATTTTCCCTTCGAAATGAGTGATTAGTTTTAATTATCTAGGTACAACATTCCCAAGTTTAACATAATTTCCATTAGGTAGGTATAGGTACCAGAAAGTAGTGGCCAGAAAGTAGTAGTTAACGAGGTGTCAGAAAGTAGTGGCTCATAAGCTACAGACACTGGACAAGACCTGCTGCTAGCAAATGATGCGGCGATTCAACTTGCAGAGTGATAGAAGAAGAGTATCCGACACGGTCATTGGCCAAAGACGACTCGGAAAGTAAGGTAAGTCAGAAATTCTAGGGAATGCCTTAAAATTCCACTTCTTGAATACCAAGGCATTCTAGATATTTTATACACAAAGGAGCGGAAGAATGCTCTTTGGATTCCCAAGGCGGAGTTGTTCACTGCCTTTAAGGTTCAAGGCCAGATACACACGGTACCATTTTTACGTACGATCAGGCTATATGAATGTAAATAGGTCGTATTTTCGTGCAATAGTTTGAAATTTCCGTACTGTGTGTGTGTGTCAGGCAAAACCGGTGCGAATTATCATTCGATCTGATTATGAAAAATCGTACCGTGTGTACCTGTACCTATGTGTGTGCCAGGATTAATATTTTCCAAGGATCGTTCCTGTAACGCAAAGTATCACAAGAGAAGTTCCAGTCTACTGTACACCATGACATAGAAAAAGTTCAACTTTCCATTCTATATTTTTCCCTCCTACATCTTCTTCTTCTTCTTTTCTCCTCCTCCACTTTCTCCTTTCGTTCCTCCTCCTTCTCTTACTCATCCACCCTCTCCTCCTTTACCTCCTTCTTCTCCTCCTTCGCTAGAGAAAGGGTGTGAAGGAGAAGACAGAGAAAATAGGAAGAAAGCCAATATTTGAGAGAGAGAGAGAGAGAGAGAGAGAGAGAGAGAGAGAGAGAGAGAGAGAGAGAGAGAGAGAGAGAGAGAGAGAGAGAGAGAGAGAGAAGACTAGCACCATAGCAGAACGTATCAAATCCAAAATGGGAAAACTGAAGAAAAGTAATGAATATGTTAGAAGAGAGAGAGAGGAAGAGAGAGAGAGAGAGAGAGAGAGAAGAGGGAAGAGAGAGGGAGAGAGAGAGAGAGAGAGAGAGAGAGAGAGAGAGAGAGAGAAAATAAAGGGTTTACTTACATACATATTTATGTAAACTATGTATTTGAGCGGCGGAGAAGAAGGTGAAGGTAAAGAAAGAAAAAAGGTAAAGAGAAAAGAGGAAGCAAAGAGAAATAAGAATAAGTTGAGGATTTACAAGCAAGAAAGAGACGAACTAGGACGAAGGAGAAAATCGAGAAAAGAAAATTGTACCAACATACAAAAGGAGGAGGATAAGAGTATAGAATAAAGAAGAAGAAAAAGAGAAAGAAGAAGAAGAAAAAGAACAAGAAAAGAAGAAGAAAATGAAGAAGCGGAGATGAAGAGGACAATAACAAGTAGAAGAATTCGGAAAAGAAAGACGTGGACGAAAAGGAAGAAGAATAAAAAAGAAGAAGAAGAAGAAGGAGGAGAAGAAAGACGTGGACGAAAAGGAAGAGGAGGGAAGAAAGGAGAAGGGAGAGAATGATATAAGAGAAATGATGGAAGGAGAGACACTCAAGACAATGTTTAGTTGTTTATACAAAGAGACTTACTGATGGCAAGTGGGTGAAAGTCACATAGCGACCCTGTGGAGAAATATTTCTACGCATTTCATCATATTTTCCCTCCAAAACTGTCTCCTGTTTTAAAATCCCTCTCTCCAGTCTTTCCTCTTCTTTCCTTCTCTCTCTCTCTCTCCTTTCTCCCTTCCCTATTTCTCTCTCCTTTTTCTTTCTCTCTCCCACAAAGTTCCCTATGTCCTTCTTTTTCTTCCCTTCTTACTCTCTTTTCTCTCTTCTTTGTTCTCTCTCTCCTTCTCTCTGTCTCTATATACCTATTTCTTCCTCTTTCATCATGTCTTCACTTCAAGTAGGTATTAAAGACAAACTAGCTATTTTTTTCTTCCTACATTCGTCCCTCTGTTTTTCTCTCCCTTTCTCCTTTTTCTCCCACTCTCTCTTTTCCTCGATAACTTTAAAACTTTCAAAATCCCTCCCCTCCTCGGCCCCTCCCTCTCCCTCTTACTTAATTTTTCTCAATTTAAAATGTCGACCTTGTTAGTGAAGTTTTTCAGTTTTTTTTTTCCAACTAATATTATTAAAGTCTTATTATTTTGCACCCTCTTCCTCCCTCCTGGACGTGGGATTTTTGTTCTCTGTGGGTCGATATTTTCTATTTTTCCCTCCTCTCGATTCCCTCCTGTGTATTGGTAATATTTCCTCTATCCTTCGTTGACAGGTTATTGACAGGTAAATAACAGGTTATTTTATAGTTTGCCATTTCTCTGAAGTGGCATTACTTCCCGGTAAAAGGCGTAGGTGTTACAAGTTCACCTTTGTTCAAATATGTATGTCAAATAATAATACCTTGAATTAAATAACCACTAGTGTATAAATAATGAACACAAAATACCCTATCCATTCTCCTCTCTCTCTCTCTCTCTCCCACTATCCCCTCTCTCTCTCTACCCCACTCTCTATTTTGCTTTTCTTAACATTTTCTCTAGTTCACATTCTGTCCTCTCCTTGTCCATTCATCGAAAATTGCTTTCTCTCTCTCTCTCTCTCTCTCTCCTATCTCATTCTCTCTCTCTATCGCTTCCATTCATCGAAAATTGCTTTCTCTCTCTCTCTCTCTCTCTCTCCTATCTCATTCTCTCTCTCTATCGCTCTCTCTCTCTCTCTCTCCTATCTCATTCTCTCTCTCTCTCTTCTATCTCATTCTCTCTCTCTCTCCTCTCAATCTCTCTCTCCTTTTCCTCTCAATCTCTCTCTCTCTTGTTTTCGTTCTAAGTTGTTTGTTAAGTCTACGTATTAGACTTACATACTTTCTTCTTTCTTGTTGGAATGGAGCAGTTGCAAATGGGTAAAAATTTTAAATAAACGGTCGATTCCTAACGTATTAGACTTACATACTTTCTTCTTTCTTGTTGGAATGGAGCAGTTGCAAATGGGTAAAAATTTTAAATAAACGGTCGATTCCTATGTAAAAAGTTGGGAAAATTCCAAATCTGAGGTCAAAACTCCGAAAAAATAACTGTAAACTTAACTACCTACCTACTAATTTTGCATTTCTGCAAATTGCAACTACATACCTAGTATTATTATTACTCTACATTATTTTCTCTTTTTAAAGTTTTAAGAATGGACATGTTTTTTTTTTTTAGTTTCTATCATTTCAAGTTCAAGTTTATGAAATTCTTTAGTTTCCATCATTTCAAGTTCATGGAAAAGAAACTCATCTCTCAAGAGTTTCAAGTTTGCTAGTTTCTTACAAGTTCGCTCTTTGCCTGTTTCAAATGAAACAAGAGGGATAATATTGCTTTCTATTTTCATCTTGTTCTTCTTCTTTCTCATCTTCTTTTATTTTCTTTTTTTTCTCGCTTATTCTTCACTTGAGTGGATCTCAATCAATCAAGTGTCCACTTTTCACTTTTCATGTTCGTTTTCCTCTGGTGTTCTATTTACAGTTACACTCTAAATTTTACAGTGTGCTAAGCTAAGAGACGCTAGCGTTAACCCACAGGTTTTCTCGTTGAAAGGTCCCTTGGGCTGATTCGTGAGTGAAAATACCTGAAAAACGTTAATGGCCCAATTTTTATTAATTTAGTTAATTTTGAGACTGAATACCTAAAAATGGGGGCAAGAGGAAAGCGGACAAAAAATATCCAAAAGGTTTTGTCCCTGGGACAGTGGGAAATCAAGACAGGCACTTTTTGTGAAATCCGTGTCACTTATATGCGAGACAAGGCAATAATTGTATTCAATTTTTTTAAAATTATCAATTTTATTGACTGTCTCGAATATTTGCGAGACATATCCTGGGCTGTTTTTAATAGACATCTAGTGACTTTTCCGCTTCTATTCTCCAATGTTTCATTTTTCCATGTTTTTAGGTTTTTACATTTATTTTTTGTATCTACAAATTTTCAGATTTTCATTTCAAATAAAAAAAACACATTTTCATTGTTTTCTCATAAGAAATACATTGTATTTTTTATTTTGTCTCAAAAAATTCATTTTTCAAGATATTTTTTTCAAACAAAAACCAAAAAAATCCTCAGAAGCCAGGCTTTCAGAGCCCCATTTAAAATACACAGTTTAGGGTTGCAAATAAGCGAGACAGTCATTTCAAGTTGGAAACTAGGTGTCTCGCATATATGCGACCCACGCAATAAAAGTATTCAACGGCGTCTCGCATATATGCGACCCATGGCGGTCAAAGTGTTAAAGATGAGTGTTTCACAGCCGTTTTCGTTTCGTATCAATGAAACAACTGCTATATTAGACGTGTGTGGTCTGTTTCGTAGCATGCCCATCCCGTAGTATGCCTCTCATCAGATGGTTAATAAATTGTAAAAATAAAACAATATTATTAGATATCTTATTATTTTTCTCATTGGTACCTATTAGCTAGGTATTAGGTAGCTACCATTAAAATATAATCATTTATAAGCCCTTGTTTAGACTTGAGTCAAGTAGGTTTTAAACGATATATTCTGTTCTAAAAGGGGAACGCTTCAAGAATTGCAACAAGGGGTTTGTCGTTCAATTATAAAAAGAGTAATAAAGGAAACAGAAGAGACCATCTGCCCCTATATTTTTCAATAAGGGAATGTAGGAGATGCATTTAGGAGGGAAGGGAGGCGAGGGGAATTTGGAAGGGGAAGGAGAGGGAGAGGAGAGCAAGAATAAGAGAGGAAGAAGAGAGGAGATGAATGGGGGGAGAGAGGAGAGAGGAACAAGAGAGGAGGTGCATAGAAAGGGGGGGGGAGAGAAGAAGAAAAGAGGAGGTGCATATAGGAGGGAAATTAAAGGAGAAGAATTTGGGAGGGAAGGAGAGGGAAAAGAGAGGGAGATGAAAGGAAGAAGAGAGGATGTGCAATGGAGGTAGGGGGGAGAAAGAGGGGAGGATTATTTGAAAAGGGGGAAGGAAAGGGAATAAAGAGGGGGTGCATTTGGATGGAAAGGAGAGGGAGAGGAGGTAAATTTGGGAGGGAAAGAAAAAAAAGGGGGTTGCATTCCAATTAGGGGGAGAAAGTGTTAATTTTACACTCATTAACTCCCCATACTAATTGAACGAAAAATGTGTTGCGCTTTTCCCCCCTCATTTGAAGTTCAAGTGGAAATGCTTGAGTTACCATGCACGATGCAGGCTGAGGGTTTCAAAGTGTAGTTTTTATTATTATTATTATTATTATTATTATTATTAGGTTTGATTGAAGGAACTGTAAATGCTAAAATGTGATCGTCCCGAAAGATACCTTATCTGTTATCTGTTTAGAGAGATCTTTATAGGATAAAATCCGCCCCGCGGGTGGAATTCGAAACCACGACCAGCGTTTACAAGGCAGAAATGTAGATTGTAGATGTTTGTGTGTGTGTGTGTTTTTTTTGATATATCGATATCGATATATTTGAGGGGCCGATATATCGATATATCGATTTATCGATATATTTGCAACTCATTTACATCCCGAAAAGTGTAGGGAAATTTGGCATTAGGTAGGTATGTTTGGAAAAAGTAGATGATTTTTGTATCATGTAAGGAGGTATTAGTTCAGAGACAGATATTTTGAATCTACAGGTAATGGGGAAAGAATGTGAGAAAAGTTCTTGGGCCCTTGTCGTGTTGTGTGTAGTGGGAACACTCTCGTTTAAATTACACTGCACTCACAAATGAGAATGGGCTTTGGGCTCTAATAACGATATTTCATCTTGTGATGTTTTTTTTATGGCAATGTAGGGAAAAACAGTGAACTCCAATAATGTTGTTTGATGTGGGGAAAAAGATCCAGCCGGAGTAGCCGGGAATTATTTTTCCATGTGGCAACACTGTCCTTCCATCTACAGTGTTGCCAGACAATTATTTACCAGGATTTTTAGGAAAAATTCGTCTGGCAACACTGTTTCAAGTTTTTATTTTTCACATTTTACTGATTTTACTTTTTCAAGTGGGTACCTATTCAAGAATTCAAGTTTTTCGTTTTTCAAGTTTTTTGTTTTTCTTTTTCAGATTTTCAATTTTCAGTATTCTATTCAGTTTTGTTACTTTTGTTTCAATCTCGGTTGAGTGAGGAGTCACGATTTTTTTTTTTTTATCAATCAGATTAATTTTATATTTATAGTTTGACATTTATTTTTCGGACTTGAGGGCTACCAAATCCCGAATATTACCTTCTCTTCATGATTAATTAAAATTACCTTTCATTAACTAATCCAACTCATTGGATAGGTACCTAGGTTTCAAGTCAAAATCAAACTTGATGTTTTGAAAGGTTTGTGCTTTTTGCTGAATTATTTGGAAGAATTTACCTAGTAGAGTCTACAGTGGAGTATTTCAAAAGAAAAAAAATCTACTATTTTTAAATTAATTTGGTCCTGCCTTACATTGGATATAATACTATGCCCAGTGTGCAGGATAAAATGTGTATTTTAAATAGTGCTTCAGGAAGTAAAGCCTCCTCCTCCTCTTCTTCACAACCACAGTCTGATTTCTTTTCTAAAGATATGGAAAACCTTGTTTCTGAAATAAAAGAGAATTTAAAATTGTCAAACTTCAAAGTCAAAAATCAACGTAGAGTTGTTCGATGTAGACCTTACACTAAACCTAGTCGAAGTTGGGATGATACCATGGATTGCAATACATGTCACTCCTGTGCAGCCTCCAAGTCAAAGTGTTCTCATGTCAGTTCTACATCAAAAAGATATAGTGGGAGTACAGGACATTTAGAATCTAGTAAATTGAAAGAAAGTTCAGATAATCCATATGAAATGCTTCAAGAGTTACTCAAAGATGGCACTTTAATCAAGGAAGCAGTGAGAAGACTTCAGAAAGGATTATCCCCTAAACAAAGGTATTTTTATGAATCTGAAGATGATTCTGCAAGGTCCAGCCCTCATCCAAACTTGGACTTTGTGTGTTAAATTTCAAAGGAATACATAAAACTGTCTTTCAATGCCATTTGATTTCAAAATGTTCCTAGTTAAATTTTGTAAATTGTAAATATCTATTGTTCTATTGTTTATTTTTCCTTTCACTCTTGTCCCATTAAATAGGTAGTGTCCAGTTTTTATTTAAAATTTTTGCAATGTTGTGATTTCATTTTCGGATTATTTATTATTTTTGACGATCTTTACGAAAAAAATACATTTGGACAGTTATATTTTTCATGAGAATCATCAATTGGATTACAACAAGTATTTTATACTTGGTTCTCGAAAAGTAATCAATTACTTTTACTGGTTCTTGAAAATACCAAGTACTACCCATCTCTAGAAATGGCCCTTCAGTAAAAAAAAAAAGTGTCTGTACTATTTGTAGACTTGTAGGAGCTTTACCCATCCTTTAAGGCTGTTTGCCCCTTCACCTAAGCCTCAGAATGGATTCTATAGTGCAGACATGGCCTCAGCTTCAACATTGAATGTGGCATGCAACATGTTAAAGCTGAATCCTCCTTGTCTAAAACTTGAGAGTAATAAGACATGATGCTAAAATCCACAAGTATAATGAAATCCACAGGCATAAAAAGATTATCTCTTTTCCTTTAAAAAATCTACATAATGCCGAAATTCCCTACTTCTCCTTTGCATAAAAAAAACTCCTTAAAAAACTACTTTGAGCTCCTTGAAAAATAGTGTTACCAGATTTCCCTTAATTTTTCCCCTAATGTGCAATGCAAGAAAAATTCCCGGGCAAGCTGAAAAGGGATCTATGGGGATTTTTTTATTATTCCATCAATCTGACAACACTGAAGTTTTGTGATGGTGATGTTCACACCAGATTTTGGCAAGCTGAAAAGGGATCTATGGGGATTTTTTTATTATTCCATCAATCTGACAACACTGAAGTTTTGTGATGGTGATGTTCACTCCCGGGCAAGCTGAAAAGGGATCTATGGGGATTTTTTTATTATTCCATCAATCTGACAACACTGAAGTTTTGTGATGGTGATGTTCAATGTTTATAGAGTAAGATGTTCACACCAGATTTTTGTTTTAATATTTTTTCTCTTTTTTTCTCAAAGGGATCTATGGGGATTTTTTTATTATTCCATCAATCTGACAACACTGAAGTTTTGTGATGGTGATGTTCACACCAGATTTTTGTTTTAATATTTTTTCTCTTTTTATGCTTGTGTTTGTGGATTTCAATATTTCATAATTTCATTAAACCTCTTTAATCCGAAATTCCGAACGTACCTACCTAATCAGCCTAATCTGATTTATTAAATTTCGAAGTGGTTATTACCACCCAGCAAAAGGAAACGAGGAACGATATCGCCAGCTGTCTACCACCATCGATTTTCGTCTCCAATAACTGTTCATTATCAATTAATCATCTCATTACTCATTCTAGACATTTGTCTCTAAAAAGGGCACTAGCACTAGGTAAGTTTTTCTGTATTTTCCCTCAGCCCTTATTGGAAATTTCATTCCATTTCCATTTTCAACTGAGAACTGGTATGTGCACTATAATCACACTACACACAACACGACAAGGGCCCAAGAACTTTTCTCACATTCTTTCCCCATTACCTGTAGATTCAAAATATCTGTCTCTGAACTATCCAAAAAAATATATCGATATATATCGATATATCGACGAAAAATATATCGATATATATCGGTTTTCGATATATCGCAACATCCCTACTCTGAACTAATACCTCCTTACATGATACAAAAATCATCTACTTTTTCCAAACATACCTACCTAATGCCAAATTTCCCTACACTTTTCTTTAACATGATGCTAAAATCCACAAGTATAATGAAATCCACAGGCATAAAAAGATTATCTCTTTTCCTTTAAAAAATCTACATAATGCCGAAATTCCCTACTTCTCCTTTGCATAAAAAAAACTCCTTAAAAAACTACTTTGAGCTCCTTGAAAAATAGTGTTACCAGATTTCCCTTAATTTTTCCCCTAATGTGCAATGCAAGAAAAATTCCCGGGCAAGCTGAAAAGGGATCTATGGGGATTTTTTTATTATTCCATCAATCTGACAACACTGAAGTTTTGTGATGGTGATGTTCACACCATAGATGTAGAAGGAATAGATGACGAACTCACCGCCTTTCCCGTATGATAAAAGTGAGGCAAATTTTCGAGTGTGCGACACTAGCGCTCTCTGGCAAGAGGGGCATGTAATCAGAAAATTTCCTTTATCCTAATGTAATTTTGATGACTTTCTTTTATGATTATTTCTTAAATAAAGGATTTTCAAGAAACTTCTCGGAACTGAACTTATTCTTTGTACTGTTATGCAAGTCCTACAGTATATTTTACCCTATAATATCCCGCTATGCTTGTGTTTGTGGATTTCAATATTTCATAATTTCATTAAACCTCTTTAATCCGAAATTCCGAACGTACCTACCTAATCAGCCTAATCTGATTTATTAAATTTCGAAGTGGTTATTACCACCCAGCAAAAGGAAACGAGGAACGATATCGCCAGCTGTCTACCACCATCGATTTTCGTCTCCAATAACTGTTCATTATCAATTAATCATCTCATTACTCATTCTAGACATTTGTCTCTAAAAAGGGCACTAGCACTAGGTAAGTTTTTCTGTATTTTCCCTCAGCCCTTATTGGAAATTTCATTCCATTTCCATTTTCAACTGAGAACTGGTATGTGCACTATAATCAATGGTAGAGTATCTATACTAGAGCTTAAAAGCTACAGCTTATTCTGGGCCAGGTATATCAATACATGACAAATACTTACCTATCTTTTTCTTTGCCCTTTCCTGTGTTCAGACAGGGTCTGTGATTTTTGTCAGGCTCTCAATCAGCCCTAGGGTGTTTGCTTTGGGCTACAATAGTGTAAGAGTGGATGCCCTTCGCACTCAACCTTTGTTATATATTTAGAAAGGTAAATTTCAGGCTGGTATCCTCCTGGTTAAAGTCCCCCAGCCAGACCAAGTTGGTGTACTCCCTGTTTGATGTCCCTCAGGGTGTGGTTATGTACCGGGTTGAGATAGCTCATTCCCTTAACACAGCACTCATGAGTGTGTAAAGTTGGCGGGAAATTTAAATTTTTGATTTTTTTTCTGCAACTTGTACAATCTGAATTCATTTTTTACTTTTTATCTCAAGTTTGCACATTTATATTATACTTTTCATTTATATTGGATATTACAAACAAGCAAATTACAATGCAAACAAAAATAAATTTTGAACATTGCCGCCGGGACAGAGGGTTAGAAAAAATACCCAACACTCCGATGCAAGTTACCACTCACTATAATCAATGGTAGAGTATCTATACTAGAGCTTAAAAGCTACAGCTTATTCTGGGCCAGGTATATCAATACATGACAAATACTTATAGGTACCTACCCAAGTACCTATCTTTTTCTTTGCCCTTTCCTGTGTTCAGACAGGGTCTGTGATTTTTGTCAGGCTCTCAATCAGCCCTAGGGTGTTTGCTTTGGGCTACAATAGTGTAAGAGTGGATGCCCTTCGCACTCAACCTTTGTTATATATTTAGAAAGGTAAATTTCAGGCTGGTATCCTCCTGGTTAAAGTCCCCCAGCCAGACCAAGTTGGTGTACTCCCTGTTTGATGTCCCTCAGGGTGTGGTTATGTACCGGGTTGAGATAGCTCATTCCCTTAACACAGCACTCATGAGTGTGTAAAGTTGGCGGGAAATTTAAATTTTTGATTTTTTTTCTGCAACTTGTACAATCTGAATTCATTTTTTACTTTTTATCTCAAGTTTGCACGTTTATATTATACTTTTCATTTATATTGGATATTACAAACAAGCAAATTACAATGCAAACAAAAATAAATTTTGAACATTGCCGCCGGGACAGAGGGTTAGAAAAAATACCCAACACTCCGATGCAAGTTACCACTCCAATGCAAAACTGTAGAAACAATATCCTATCTCACCTTGTCCGAGCTCACCTCAACCCAGTACATAACCACACCCTCAGCCAGAGCTTGTATTTACCTATCTATAACTATTCAAACAGCAAGTGATTTTGGACTATTAGAACCTGATAGGTTGTTTGTTTATACATTTCTTGTTTTCAACTGGACACATTTCCCCTCTTTTGTTATTCTATTTATGGTTAGAAGGAGAAAAAAATCCTTTGTATTCATACTGTTGAAGTACAACAATTTTACATTTTTCTTCACACATTTCAGAGTTGAAGGTGAAATCATAAAATTATAATGGCAGATGATAACATAGAACCTGATCAAGCTTCCTTTGACAAAGGTAGGTGGAGTTAATTATTATTCTAATCATTAATCAATTGATTCAATGTTCAAGTCAAATATTATTTATATGACAATTCATTAAAAAAAAAAAAAAAAAAATCATTTTTCTTCCAACATCATTAGAATCATATTATTTGCTTTGGAAAATCTAGCATGTAAAAATGCCTTAATGATTATTGCTATTTTCTATTACAGGCTACTCTGAGGATGCAAATCAAGTAAATCAAGATGATCTCATTCTACAGCAGTCTAAAAACATTGAAAAAGAGGTAAGTACTTACCTATACAGTCATCACCATGGTCAGCCATCAACCATCATACATAATTTTGAGGTACCTAATTAATTACTTCCCATGTGAAACAATTATTGAATTGGCTACACAAGAGTACCATTGAGTATCTACATATTATGTAGTAGGACTTTGGCTTTAGGCAAAAAAAAAAGAGTTTATAATAATGGTATCTTCTTTTCAGATTTCAGACTCTATCATGTTGGTAGGAGACAAAGAAGACATCATGGTGCTAGAACAACAATACATAGGAGATGAGGTCTACAAAGGCAAAGTGAAGGATCTAGCCCGCAAATATTCAAATCTACGTAGAACCCGTCCAGATGGAAATTGTTTCTTTAGATCATTTGGATTTGCTTTGTTGGAGAGTTTATATCACCTAGAGTGTCTAGACATTTAGGAAAAAAAAAAAAATAATAAAATAAAAATAAATAAATCCTAGTCAAATATTATAATAATCATGATTTGGTCAAGCAGGTATGTAGGTATGTAGTTATAAGTCAACAGGTAAGTTATTGATATATGAAATGGCAGGCTCTGTGACAGTGAGGAAATCTTTCATTGGACCTGGATATGATGTTCTTGGACATTCTTGAATAATGTGCTGAACTGTTTGTTTAGGAGCACCACATTCACAGTTTGGAGAGTTGGAGATACCCCATTTGTATAAAGAATCGGCACATCTGCCACAGTTTGATCGAATTCTATTCAGTCTAGTCCATGTTTTTCTTGGGAGGTCGAATCCGGGTGGTCTTGAATGAATACATGGCATATCTGAATGTTCTGACGAGGTTGAAATCTGCCACAGTTTGATCGAATTCTATTCAGTCTAGTCCATGTTTTTCTTGGGAGGTCGAATCCGGGTGGTCTTGATTGAATACATGGTTTAATATTTCTGGTTTAATATTTACTGTAATCTCATAATTATATTTTTTCATCATTTTATCCCCCTCCAGTTTTCGACTGATAGCTGAGAAAAGTAAAGACAAGCTACTGGAATTAGGCTTTCAAAAATTCACCCTAGAAGACTTTCATGACCAATTCATGGAGGTGGTCAACCTGATAAGCAAGCCAGAGACAAATGAGGACACCCTAGTGGAAGTTTTCAACAATAAAGACTACTCAGACTATGTTGTGGTGTACTTGCGACTTATTGCCAGTGGTCAACTACAACAGGACGCAGACTTTTATCAGAACTTCATTGAGGGCAATAGAACTGTGTTTGAATTCTGTCGTCAGGTATGTAAAGGTATTCAGCTTGCCTAACATTGGAAGCTTAGTTGCCTGAAAAACCAAACCTATAAAAATGATACGGGTTTGGTTTTTAGGTCTCACTGGAGGACTTAAAACTGAAACAAAACCAGCCCTGTCAAGCCACAGACAATAACACTGGCTCTTTTGAGGGTACCTGAATGGGACTATGGTCAAGTCCGTCTCAGGAAGTAGGGTACAACAACATAATTATGTACCTGAATATCCCTCATTAGACCCCAGAGCAAGCTCTCTGGCCTAGGTGGCACCTCTTGGTATCCTCTTTATAGAATAAAAAATATTCTTCCCAATTATTGCTTGTATTATAGACTAGGTGTTTCATTATTTTGTCCCCTGTGTGTTGCAGGAAGTAGAACCAATGTTCAAGGAGAGTGACCACATTCACATCATAGCGTTGAGCACCGCTCTGGATGTCGGTGTCAGAGTACGTTACATGGACCGTGGAGACTCAACTGAAGCCATCGCCCATGACTTCCCTGAAGACAAACCCCCTCAGATTCATCTCTTGTATCGTCCCGGACACTATGATATTCTCTATCCTCTCTAATTCTCTACACTGCGTTGTGATAATGTGTTTCTCTTTTATGTGACTCATCTTTATAATTTTTTATCTTGTAAGTTCAGAATTGTTTGAGGGAAACCTTCCAAAAACAATGTCCACACTTGTGTTGTTTTTACTCTTTTATTAGTTGCAACTTCTTGCTTTTCAACAGTTTCAAACAAAATCTCTCTACTTTTTTCTTGGTTACTGCAAATTAGATATTTCAGTAGAAAGCTATCCATTCTAATATTATTATGTAGTGTGAACTATGTATGACTTTCAATGGATTGTATTGTATAGAGAGCAATAGGTACCTATGTAGTATGTACATGCAATCGATTTTTAGACATGGTTTAAAAATAATAATAGGATTGTATTGTATAGAGAGCAATAGGTACCTATGTAGTATGTACATGCAATCGATTTTTAGACATGGTTTAAAAATAATAATAAAAATAGTCCCTTTGTTAACACAAACAAAAGGACACAAAAAACTGCACCGACATACGGCCGAGTGTTGGACGTGCTACGGCGAGAAGGCATTTGAAGATGTCAGGACATATATCACTGCACCACGACGGTGTTGGCGTGGTTGTGGTGATGTGTATCAAATCAAATGCACCTTTGTGAAGTGTTGACTCAAAGCAAGTTCAGCTCTTGAAACTCCAAGAACCTGGGATTGGCTCATCCTACTAACATTTAATGGTCAATATCCCGACATGTCAAAACACCAAGGCTTCATTATTTGCACTTTCATCAACAAAATAATCCAAGTTGAGGTGCCGGAAACAAGCCCTATTGTGCTAAATAATATACATAATTATTACTTAGTACTAAGATCTGTTGTGTGGTAGGAGTTGAATTTTTACGAGGTTAGATTTAAATTTTAGTTATTACTTTAATGTTTTCTAATGAACTTCTCACTATTTTTTTGAATTACATGAATAATATTATCAATCAATTTATGCATTATTACTATTTATTTATTTTATCTATCATCGTATTCATCGTTTAGGTAAGGTGAAAAGGCAAAGAAGAAGAAGACAAAACAAATAAAATGAGAAATGAGTTCGTACATTATACAATTTATTACACAAACTATGATTTATTATATGTAATAGGTTCAGTTATTATCATTTCAATAATAGGTAAATAAATTAGTTATCTACATTTAACTTTCTACATATTGTTAAACTATGAAAACGGGTTACCAAGCCAAGTATCACAATATTAAGGTGAGAAGACGATTGAAAAACTTCTTCTTCTAACCCTAATATTTCTATTATTACTTCTACTTTATTATATACTTTGGTACTTTATTGAGGGAATAGTAAGTATTCTAACCGAATATCGAAAATTACTTTTTTGAAGACATGGAACCTCATAAGAATAAAACCCACAAAATTATGCGACACTACCTACTTGTTAAAGTACCTATCTACTGTGGTAAAAGGAAGAAATTAAATTTTAGGGCCATAGTAACATAGCATACCTATTATATTAATTTTTGGTAACTAACAATAGAAATGCATATGTACTTTAGAAAGCAAGAGTAAAATTCAAAATACATTATAATCAACTATCATATTAGTATTAGAAGTGTTGTTTGATGTGAATTATACACAACAGGTGTACGAGTATTTTAACCTTTTCCAGCAGAAGTCTCAAAACAAAGTTAAAATAAAGCCAAGTTCCTATCCAAAAATGTCGGCTTATAAAGGAAGTGATAGATATCAGAAAAGTGATGAAATGTTTCGTGTAATATACACACTGCTTGTTGAGGCTGGAACCTAACTCGCCGTGTACTTATGTAGTTTTAATCAAACATGGTGATATGAATAATTGTACTTCATGTGCTTTCTACAAACCCATATTTAAATATTAGAATCTGTCTGGTTTGAGAATTTTGTTTTGATTGCTAAGTACTCATTGACTGCTAGATGTTCTACCTATACAGACGACTGAGTTCTTTCAGAGCCTGTCCTACGTCATAAGCACTCTCACTACGTGTCACTTGACTATGGAACTCTATTAGTTGTTCTGGAGTGGCTGCATTCATCCCAGCCGGAGTATTCTTAGGTAACTGACTGATGGTATCTTGTAGCCATTGGTTACTCACCTGTCTATCTACTGATATCAGTTCATACAGGACATCTGCTACATCGGCCATCATGTAAGTATGTAAGGAGAACACACACGCTTGAAGTAAATTACTCACCAGCGCTTGACCATGTTTGCTTACGATGTCTTTCATCAGACGATGTCTCATGTCAAAGTCTTCTTCACTCACAGCTTTCTTCTTGCCATCTTTATCAGAGAGGACACGATTGTTATGGATTAAATCATAAAAGAATTTCATGACAGTGGAGTTGGCTTCTCTATGATCGAGATGTGTTGCTAGAATGCCACACTGCATAACAGATGAGATGAAGCTGGATGTGAGAAATGCTATGGGAGCACGTTGTAGGAATCTTGTACATAGACGAAACAGATCATCTACTGTGTCTGGATGATTCTTGAGTCCATCCTCTTCCTGTAGGATGGCATAGGTCGGTGGGAGAAATGCTTGCACCATGTCTAGTAGGCCGGATACACAGTGACTAGTGGCATACTCATCCACCAGGATAGAACCTAGGTATAGGAAGCTACTATGTGGATGTTTGCTGTACAGGACGACTATTTGTTTGACCAGGGGTTCAAGGAGATGAGCAAAGTCTTTCCCTACACAACGTATCGCGTACCTCAAACATCTACTTGAGTGTTCCATCACTCTGGCATCCTGCTGATAAGTCTCGCATGTCTTAAAAATAGTCCCTTTGTTAACACAAACAAAAGGACACAAAAAACTGCACCGACATACGGCCGAGTGTTGGACGTGCTACGGCGAGAAGGCATTTGAAGATGTCAGGACATATATCACTGCACCACGACGGTGTTGGCGTGGTTGTGGTGATGTGTATCAAATCAAATGCACCTTTGTGAAGTGTTGACTCAAAGCAAGTTCAGCTCTTGAAACTCCAAGAACCTGGGATTGGCTCATCCTACTAACATTTAATGGTCAATATCCCGACATGTCAAAACACCAAGGCTTCATTATTTGCACTTTCATCAACAAAATAATCCAAGTTGAGGTGCCGGAAACAAGCCCTATTGTGCTAAATAATATACATAATTATTACTTAGTACTAAGATCTGTTGTGTGGTAGGAGTTGAATTTTTACGAGGTTAGATTTAAATTTTAGTTATTACTTTAATGTTTTCTAATGAACTTCTCACTATTTTTTTGAATTACATGAATAATATTATCAATCAATTTATGCATTATTACTATTTATTTATTTTATCTATCATCGTATTCATCGTTTAGGTAAGGTGAAAAGGCAAAGAAGAAGAAGACAAAACAAATAAAATGAGAAATGAGTTCGTACATTATACAATTTATTACACAAACTATGATTTATTATATGTAATAGGTTCAGTTATTATCATTTCAATAATAGGTAAATAAATTAGTTATCTACATTTAACTTTCTACATATTGTTAAACTATGAAAACGGGTTACCAAGCCAAGTATCACAATATTAAGGTGAGAAGACGATTGAAAAACTTCTTCTTCTAACCCTAATATTTCTATTATTACTTCTACTTTATTATATACTTTGGTACTTTATTGAGGGAATAGTAAGTATTCTAACCGAATATCGAAAATTACTTTTTTGAAGACATGGAACCTCATAAGAATAAAACCCACAAAATTACATATATGCGACACTACCTACTTGTTAAAGTACCTATCTACTCGTTTCTTCTCAGTTTTGAAATGTAAAAGTTCTTACAATAAAATTATTGATCTTTCACAATACTCCATGTCTTTTCATATATAACATACCTATCTACTGTGGTAAAAGGAAGAAATTAAATTTTAGGGCCATAGTAACATAGCATACCTATTATATTAATTTTTGGTAACTAACAATAGAAATGCATATGTACTTTAGAAAGCAAGAGTAAAATTCAAAATACATTATAATCAACTATCATATTAGTATCATCTTTATAATTTTTTATCTTGTAAGTTCAGAATTGTTTGAGGGAAACCTTCCAAAAACAATGTCCACACTTGTGTTGTTTTTACTTTTTTATTAGTTGCAACTTCTTGCTTTTCAACAGTTTCAAACAAAATCTCTCTACTTTTTTCCAGACTGAGGAGGAGACAGCCCAGGTTCATGGTGTTCAATTCATATGTCTCGGTACCTGAGTATTTAATTTGAATTTTACATCTCGGAAAGTCCTGAAAACAGTATTAAATTTAAGAGGTTGTGATGAACAAAGGCAGGAAGCAGCCAGTTGTTTTGTACTCCATTAAGTTTGGCCCCTAGGTCTTTATTTTAAATAGTAGGGTTCTCACTTATGTGAGCTCTTCCACCCAACCACTAAGATGTCCCACTAACTCAGATCAATCATTGCCCTTTTTATTCCTCACTCAGAAGAATGTACCATATTAACTACTTCAAATAGGTAGGTATTCAATGTTCCTTTGCAACTAAACAATTTCCTTGCTACAGGTATTTCAGCAACTTCACTGTAGTACTGACAAAGCCTCTCAGTTTAAAGTTTCCACATATAATAATACAGAAATGGCCCTTCAGTAAAAAAGTGTCTTTACTATTTGTAGACTTGTAGGAGCTTTACCCATCCTTTAAGGCTGTTTGCCCCTTCACCTAAGCCTCAGAATGGATTCTATAGTGCAGACATGGCCTCAGCTTCAACATTGAATGTGGCATGCAACATGTTAAAGCTGAATCCTCCTTGTCTAAAACTTGAGAGTAATAAGTA
>NW_007378909.1:0-45182 GCF_000475195.1 Diaphorina citri | reverse complement strand
CAAAACGTATACCTAGTGTCTAGCCGTCTGGAGGCGAAATCTCCTGACACGTGTTTGGTGTTACATATATGTAACGCCAGGACTTGAAGGGTTAAGTCAATGATACTGCAAAAACTCCGGATCTCTTGTCTATTTTATGAAATTCGGTAGACGGGTTACAGATCCTTTTTTTTCTGATTGACTACTACAGTTTGTTGAACAACTGGAAATAGACTCTTGATTGGAAGGTAATCAACTAATCACTAAGTTATTGCCCAAGGTATTCTCTTCTGTCCAGTGTCTAGCTGCTTAGTCCTTACAGTTGGTGAAAAAAATTGTCGTTCATTCCAAGGAACTCCGGACGTTTAAACCCATTGTGCAAACATACCTACTTCTGCTCCAAATATTTTTGCCAAACTAAATCAGAACAAAAGAGCATCTTCTTGACAATCTATTTTATCAGTTTCATATACTTAAATGACATTCATTACCTAGGGAATACTTTTTTTATGAGAAAAATCTTCTGTAATGTGACTTGAAAAAGAAAATGACCTATTGATTTGATGGTTGAATTATAAATGTAATAAGTATGAATCTGTAAATAAGTAGGTATTACTTGAAAGAAAGAAAAAAAAAATACTTAGATCCATCTAGTGCCCTATAAACTTTTTGTATTTACAATGTTTGAGGTGGGTAGGTAATGTGCAAAAACTAAATAAGTAAAGAGCTACCTACCAGAAAGTGTGAAACTTACAGGTCCAAATATTTCCAAAGGGGGTTCTTAATTTGACCTGCTTACCTGGTTCTAAGTATTGTTAATAACCTCCTAGGTAAGTATGCAGTTTTTTTTTATTGTCTTGAAAACTATCCCCCTAAGTAGGTATCTATCCTGAATTTATTTCATATTCTGGAATCTAGTTTACTTAATGCTGTATAAAGAAAATATATTACTATGTTTATTATTACAATTTATTTATATCAATTTTTATAGTCAAATATAGCTAGATATTTCTATACATTGACCTTTCCTACAGTTCTTGATTCTCAGTTGGCTACAAGGAATAAATTAAATAGGTTCCTATTAGCCTTCATTCACCCTTGCTCTAGGTATAAACTTTTTTCCTCCAATATGGGTATACCTAATCTATCCATTATTGCAAGACATATTGTTTGTTTTAAAACAATTTAATTAGACCGAATTAAAAATTAATAAAAGAAAATGAAATTATAGAAAAAGAAATTAATGTTTTTCATTTTATACCTTAAGTAGGGTGCCTTCTGTTCTGGTCCACAGGCCTATGTACCTACTACCTACAGACTGTTGAGTATTGTCTAGCCTAGCCTTATTGGTACAAGTAAATTATTTACACATTTACATATGGGGAGACTTCCAAGGCAGATTCAGGCTCACACAAAGCTTTCAGTAAAGAGAAACGTTTGGTACTAATATACAATACCTACCTACATAAAACGGCGAATATTAGCTCATTTCATTAAGTAGAGGTATTGAAGTCTGTCATCAAGTCATATTAATTATTAAATTATGCTGCCACTTGTGTATAGCTTTGTTTTTCCTAATCGATCGATGCTGATCAAGGGAACTGTATCAACAGAGGTTTTATCATCCCGAAATCGACCAGAGAAGGAATACAGAATAGGAGAAAACTAGTTCTAAGAACGAACCTTTATGGGATAAACATTCGCTCCGGGCGGGAATCAGTCTGCCAGACAGTCAGAACGTGTGTGGTAGGAAATGTTCGACCCTAGACCTCTCAAACGGTCTGAAAGACCTAGCTAGGTCTCTAGATTCCGACTGTCTGACAGACCCAGGTCTGAACGCCCGCAACACGGTCTGTTCGATCTGAGCCAGAGGAGGGCATTACAGTAAATTGATACCTACCTACAACAACTCTTTAAAGACCTCTAGGTCTTTAAAAACCCATTTTCGTATGGAAAGGATATCGTAGCTAGCTAGGAAAAACCTAGGTTTCCCCCCCTATAATAGAGGTAATCACAGGTATATTTATCATCGGGTAAATAGCTACCCCACTTTCTAAAGTAGGTTCATTACCTCGTCGATCGACAGCGTCAACAATAGGACACTCCTTAATATTGTATATGGATAATATAATGTATAACTCACACGGTTCACGAAATGATCACGTAGTCCAATAGGTTTAATTGAATCATCCTGTATTATCACGACTCAATAGAGATATTAGAGATACACAGAGGGAAAGTAGCCGAATCTCTAAATCTATTGCAGTCTACTCTGTTCAGAATCCAACATCCAACACAGTTGAATGGTCCGGTGCCAGACTTGCCTAACCCACAAATTTGAAAATTTCGAGCTACCTCCATTAGCTCCTAAAAATTTGACCCGATTTCATTACTTTCCTTCCTATAGGATAAGGAAAGTAAAAAGGATGGGTGATCGTTTTGCCCCGATGTACCATTTTGCCCCGTGTTCCCCTACTTCTCCGTGTGTGAATTCACATGAATCTCATGGTCTTTTAACCTATGTGATTAGCTCCTAAAAATTTGACCCGATTTCATTACTTTCCTTCCTATAGGATAAGGAAAGTAAAAAGGGTGGGTGATCGTTTTGCCCCGTGTTCCCCTACTTCTCCGTGTGTGAATTCACATGAATCTCATGGTCTTTTAACCTATGTAAATGAGGAAAGGAACTTTGCTCGAATTTTGGTACTCGTTAGTATCCAGCCTAATCTCGACTCGGGCACTCACGATAGAATTCGTGAAGTGTGATATCTAAAGAGTGTAGAGTTCGTGAGGTGTTTTAATTTTTGTAAACACTGGTCTTATCAGTACATACTACATAGTTGAAAATTTTGACTGTTACCGTAAATTTTCAATTTTCCCTGAAGTTTCCACAGTTTTTACTTATTTTAAAGCCCAATCGAATAGAAAACCATGGACAAAAGGTAAGTAAAATGTCATAGTAATTATTTTTACTAATCCGCCCACAAGGGTGTAGCCAGGAAAGTAAACTTTCTAGCCTGGCTCTTTTGATAATTTGAGGGTGTTTGGGTATTTTTAGGTGTTTATATTTGCATTATTAATTCACTAATCACTATTACTTTGTAAATACAATAAACTTAAAACACAATAATCCTCATCAAATAGGTAGGTATTCAATGTTCCTTTGCAACTGAACAATTTCCTTGCTACAGGTATTTCAGCAACTTCACTGTACTTAGTAGTGTAGTACTGACAAGACCTCTCAGTTTAAAGTTTCTGCATATAATAATACAGAAATGACTAGAGATATATACAAGTAAGTATTTTACTTGTGAAGTACCGGTTCTAATTTGGATGTAATCAATTACTCAAAAAAAGTAATTGCTTTATTGCAAGTCACGCAATGAGTACAAGTCTACAGTCTACAAGGTACAAACCAATTACAAAAGAACCAATTACTAAGAGGGTACCAATGTCCAATGTTGAATGCCTTTGTTTTTTCTTTTTCTTTTTGTAACTTACTTTCTGCTGGGGAAAGAGAAGAATTTGTAAATAATGCTATAGTAGGTAGTTCCTATTAACTCCACCCTTGATCAAACTTCATTTCTATTTATTTGTCATGTTTGTAAACAATATACACTGTAAATAAAAGTTGATTGAAATGTCTAAGAATTATTAACTACTTAAATACACTCTTGCTCAGTGAGGAATTTAGGGTTACAATGTTTTTGGGTCTGATGGATAGATAAGGGATGCTAACTTTCCAGCCTTCTAATTGCTACTTAGGTATTTTAAAAATTGGAGAAATCCCCCCTTGGCTCTTTGTCTTGTATCTCTCTTCTCTAAACTAATGCCACATCTCATATCATCATGATAGAGGGTACCAATGTCCAATGTTGAATGCCTTTGTTTTTTCTTTTTCTTTTTGTAACTTACTTTCTGCTGGGGAAAGAGAAGAATTTGTAAATAATGCTATAGTAGGTAGTTCCTATTAACTCCACCCTTGATCAAACTTCATTTCTATTTATTTGTCATGTTTGTAAACAATATACACTGTAAATAAAAGTTGATTGAAATGTCTAAGAATTAACATCCAAAATGTCTCTTTATCCAGGAACTCAGCTGAAGTCACATTGTCCAAAGGTAGTCACACTCATGCTGTACCACTCAAACTGTTTGCTCTGAACCGTTCACGTCTTGTAGATGCTCTGAAGAATACCAAAAAAATCCAAGACAATGCTCTGGTTTTATTGCAAGGTGGAAGTAGCTGTCCTCTCTATGATACAGATGTTGAATATGATGTTTTCCGTCAGGTAAGTCTTGTTTTTTTATGATTACATATGTACTTGTAACATTTTTTAGCTCCAATGTTGAATGCCTTTGTTTTTTCTTTTTCTTTTTGTAACTTACTTTCTGCTGGGGAAAGAGAAGAATTTGTAAATAATGCTATATGTAGTAGGTAGTTCCTATTAACTCCACCCTTGATCAAACTTCATTTCTATTTATGGATCTAGCCTAACCTAATTTAAAGAAAATTATTAACTGTACACGTATTAATTTAGGTCACAGGGTTTTATTTCAACATTTTTTTTTTTACAAAATATATTTTTTTTTTTACACTTTTCACTTCTAAAACGACCAAAACAAACAAAAAATGTGCCGAAAAAAACTATCGATAGTCAAGCCTCAACTATCGATAGCGTTCGATAGTCAAAACTATCGATACCTATCGATAGTTCTCCTCCTCTACCTCCAAGCCAACTATAGGCTGGCAGGTAGGGCGCTTTCTTATCTCCATTACCGGGGAAATTGAAATATTCCGGGACATACCCGACTATATCCGGACTCGCAGTAAGTAGTTTTAACAACTTTAAACACAAGAACTCTGATATTTTGCCTTTCCGAGAAATTTCTTGACATCTTAATAAAGTGTAATTACTGTCGGAATGAACTGTGTAATTTCCTCTGTAGGTACTTTCCTTTGGAAAGTTGTCGGTTTTTAAAGGAGTGAATAACAAGTGGGTGGGAATGTAGTCTGTGGTTAGGTACCTGCACGAAATAACTTCGAAATAATCCTTATGTCTACTTTGACGTTAAAATAATCTTATTGAGTAGCCAGCCCAGTTGGAGGGTAGCGCGTCCACCTTGTAAGCGCTAGGTCGCGGGTTTGATTCCCGCACGGAGAGGACTTTATCCGAATCAAATAAGGTTCGCTCTCGGAACGGCTGGCTCTCTCTTATCGAAAGGGGACCTTCTCCATGGGAAGGTACCACTGGGCTAACCATAAACTCAAAGTATCGCTCTGGACTAATCGATAGCATTAATTTAACAGGAGAGCTATGTTCCTATTTACAAAATAGTTTATAGTAATAGAAAGTAATTATTAATGAATCATACATAGAAAAAGTAACTCTGGACTAATCGATAGCATTAATTTAACAGGAGAGCTATGTTCCTATTTACAAAATAGTTTATAGTAATAGAAAGTAATTATTAATTTATTTATTAAATGAACGAAAAAAATAAAATGAGAAAATTCGAACAATAAAATTACGTTGTATGCAGGTAGGTCCGTATGTCTACAACGTTAATGAATCATACATAGAAAAAGTAATACAAACATGGCTATCTATTCACGGAAACATCAAAAGAATGTAGATTATTATAGTACAGGGTGGCAAAGAATCGGCCACAACTTTCAATCTAAAGTACCTACCTATATCGTAGATTCTTTTTATGTGTTAGTGACTAGAACATTACTTTTGGTCCATCCTGTAGATATGTACATAGTTTGCAGTGAAAATATCTGTATAAAAATGTTACCTTGTATGTATGAAGTTTAAAAGTCCATGTGTAGTTTTGTAGGTTGTTAGTTTTTGTAATAACACCGGTAATTCTGATGAGAACAATTTTTTTTCTTCGAATTTTTAATTCATTTGAACTAACCTTGTATGTATGAAGTTTAAAAGTCCATGTGTAGTTTTGTAGGTTGTTAGTTTTTGTAATAACACCGGTAATTCTGATGAGAACAAGTTTTTTTCTTCGAATTTTTAATTCATTTGAACTGCATACCTACTTTTGCCTAGGCTGCATTCGTGATGGAATATGCCGGAATAGAAAATTCGCTTAACTGAACATGACGTAGGCGCACTGAGAATTACCCGGATTTAGGCTGTTGGAATGCTATATTATAGTGTTGAGCTTCCCGATGCAGAGTTCAATATTAGAGTGCCGGAACCCAGTCATTAGATTGGGCTGCCGGCACCCTAGTTTTTTTTTTCTCAGTGAGTGTAGTATAACTGCACTGTAGGGTTATTTTGGTACAACACTTTTCATTGAACTGTGTCGTATGCTTGAACATCAGAAAGTACAACTTTTTGATGTTCAAGTTCCAGGAAAAAAATAATTGATATATGTATACGTTCAGAGAATAGACGCGACGCTTCTCTGAATTTTAATTTCAATGTTGTTGGTTGTAATTTGAAGGTGCAATAAGTACATTATGTTGTTGTTGGTGGGGACTTTGTTGGTGTTGTAGCAGTGGCAGCAGATCAGTTAACACCTCCAACAGGTTCCAGGGTTGGAATGAGATCAAGGGAGGTGACAGCTTGCGTTAGGTTCTCCCAGAGGTCTATCGGGGTAAGGGTGGTTGGTTTAGCCGGGCAATCAAAGAGGTGATTCGTGTCATGTGGTGTTCCGGCGATCTGGGTTCAGTACATTCCTCAACTCATAAGTACATTATCATGTGAAGTAGTTGGTATGTACCTTATATAGGTACCTACGTCTAATAAAATCATGTTTGTGTTTTGATCTTCCATTACATAATCATTTATCCTAATTAAGTCATACGAAAAAATATTTTCAGCCCCAAATTGATCCAATTAAAATTTCAGACACCAAAGTTGACCAAATTGAAATAGGTAATAGTAGAAGTGCATGATAATAATATTTTTTATTCTGTTCGAATAGGACTGAAAAACTCCTTTACTCCAGCAGTACATAGACTATTGACTATTATTATTATTATTATTATTATTATTATTATTATTATTATTATTATTATTATTATTATTACTATGTAATATGTATAGGTATACTATTTATTGTTCTCAAATTATGTACCTACCAATGTAGGTATGAGTACTTTGAGGAAAAATTTCTATTCCTCTCCTGGGATTGAACCCACGCCCTTCTGTTTATCAGACGGTTTCTTGACCACCAATCACCGCCAGGGAGAATAAATTGAAATTTTTAAATCTAGGTACTTATTTACCTATTATGTTACAGTCCCAAATAAATGCATTAAAACTTTAAACTGCAAAATTCCTGGAATTTCCATCATGTGTTTTCACCCGAACCCCCCGGGGATGCAAAGTAAGCTTGAAAGCTAGTAAGCTAGTAAGCTTTATGTTAGTAAGCTTGAAAGTGCTCGGGTTAACCTTTGAAAAGTGATGTTTATTTGTTTATACATACTACGCATGTATTATGTAGAATTAGAATAGAATTTGTATAGGAAAGTTGACCTTCTATTGGATCAAGGTTATTATTATTCCTCGTGTAGGTATAAAGTAATGCGTGTTTATTCAATGTCATTCATTAAGACAGTTTACTTCTTTCATATGTATTGAGAGGTGAGAATAACTCATTTGTCCGGTTACCAACTACGCGCAATGTGGCTCAACTTTAGTGATTCGTAGAGAACTGGTGCATTTAAAGTGATATCGCCGTGGCAGGTCAGCTACTTCATCAATACAACGCAACAGCAGTTTGGTAAAACAAATCTTGAAAATAATAGTCATACATTCATTTTGGTTTGATTTCGACACAATAAGATGACAATTTTAATCCAGAATCTGCTAACATCCCTCCTCCTCCATCCCTTTCATCCTCCTTAGTCCAAAGAGAGGAAGAAAAAACAATTTCGTCCCTGATTGCAAATTGAATGTAGAAAAAAAAGCTTTTACCTTGATAAAATTTTTCCTCTATTTACTGGAATGAAAACTCTCTAATATAATATGGTGGTGTCTGGTGAAATGACCAGAGGCGGAATCGCTCACAAGATTACAATCCGAGAAAATTTTGTCCCGTAGAGTAACTTCCTCCTTTGTTATGGTAATGGAGATTCTGAACCATTTTGGTGTATTGAATTTTATAGATTTAGTGGGAAGGAAGGGTTAACGTGTGTTTAAACACAGACGACTGGCCGTCGATCGACGTGGTACAAAAATCTATGTTGTCGAGGCTTTGTGGACGTGTGAGTCGACGACATCAACACTTATTTCTAAAGGATTATTTTTTTCAGTGCAGATGACTCGGGAAAAGGACTTTCAGAAGTAAACGACTAAAAAGGATTTCTTTTGGAAATTCAATCCGGCCTAGCTCTTTTTCCACTTTTACCAAGGGAAACTAGAGAACAATGGAGTCCAAGACAAAAAGCAATATTCACGTTTTTCAATTAGCTTCCGGTAATTTTTTTGGTAATGAATTAAAATACATATATTCTGCATGTGTAGATGAAGAGGAGTCCATCATCCTTGAAAGTTCAAGAGTGACGTAAAGTCAACATGCTGTTGGTCCTTAACCTACCCTAAGTAACGTCAAGCCTCAAGCCTTTAAAAGAGACTCGTAAGTACACTCATGAAATTTCCCATAACAATGGAACAAAGTCGACACTGGACCCGAGTGTTATAAAATGCTGTAAAAATTACAGCACAAAAGCCCTCTGTACGATGATTGTTACCTGCACTTTCCACCCCTCTCCTCCTTCTTCTTCTACTTTTCGTCCTCCTTCTCTTCTTCTTCTTCTCCTCCTCCTCCTCACCCACTCTCTTCTTCATATAATTGTCCAATACCTGCACGTCCTACCCATTTCGTCTAGTATAGAAGAACACCCTCATTCCCAACGGCCCAAGGCAATATATATGTATTGTGTAGATTTCCTGGTGCATAACCTCAGTTATGAGTGTGAAAATGCTGTAAAAATTACAGCACAAAAGCCCTCTGTACGATGATTGTTACCTGCACTTTCCACCCCTCTCCTCCTTCTTCTTCTACTCTTCGTCCTCCTTCTCTTCTTCTTCTCCTCCTCCTCACCCACTCTCTTCTTCAGATAATTGTCCAATACCTGCACGTCCTACCCATTTCGTCTAGGATAGAAGAACACCCTCATTCCCAACGGCCCAAGGCAATATATATTGTGTAGATTTCCTGGTGCATAACCTCAGTTATGAGTGTGACTTCGGAGCATTGTGGTGGCATTGTTGTCTATGGTGTTGCGTTGACCACAATTTACCACAAATGTGACAGGGGACCCAATTTGCGACAGAAGGTAAAACACGGAAAAGGGACGTTACGGTGGGCTTATCAAGGCAGAGAATTGTGAAACTGTGTGACCTTTATCAGTGGAGACTGGACTTCAACCTCTTCTTCTGCTGGGATTTCTAGCTCTTCATTTTGTTACATGTGGCGATGGTGTTCCAAATTAAGTTCTTTGTCGAATGAGACCAATATTGCGTCTCTCTAAACTGAACAGGGCGGAAGCTATCAAGGCAGAGAATTGTGAAACTGTGTGACCTTTATCAGTGGAGACTGGACTTCAACCTCTTCTTCTGCTGGGATTTCTAGCTCTTCTTTTTGTTACATGTGGCGATGGTGTTCCAAAATAAGTTCTTTGTCGAATGAGACCAATTGCGTCTCTCTAAACTCTAAACTGAACGACATTGATCTCGGCAAGTCACTTTACAACTAATTATTGTAATTAAAGTATTAAACTCACAAGAAGGGGTAAACGCTTTGATGTCCGAAACACTTCATCAGAAGACATGATATTGTAAGTGATCAACTCGACTCCAGCAGATTCAATGTCGCTTCTTTTATGGATACAATTCTCCTTTTGAGGGGTTTATCAGATGGCTCTGCTCATTGAGCTCGTCAAAATGTCGCTTGAGTGAATGACGCTTTTTGAGTTTTCATCCCAAATAAGAACAACATCGATTGTGATGATAAAATGAAAGTCAAGGTGTGTCCACACATACATAGTCGACGGCCGTCAATCGATCATCGATCGACGGCCGGTCGACTATGTGTGGACACACCTTTAGATGAAGGTCCGGGAGTCAATGGAAATGACATAACAGAAAAAAAAGGTTAGGTATCCGTATTGCAACTGTTCCTTTGAATCCGCTATGGTGGGTTTATCAGCTCTTGTTTGTTTACTCTTGGTAAACTTCCCCTCTCCTCATCAGGAGAACATTACATTGCAAATGGCCAATTATGCCAATGTTTGCCATGGTTTATTCTTGCCTTTTTGTTTGCTCTTTTTGTTTCTCGTGGCAAATTGAAATAACCCTATTTTGAACCTATCTTGAATGTTTACTTCTGGGAGTCCTGGTGCTTGGAGGTTAATGGAATTGATAATTGACCTGCTTCAAGACCAAACCCAACTCTCCATCTGACGTTTAATCTTAATGAGATTGAGAAGGACAAAGAAGAGAGAGAGAGAGGGACTACGAATTCCAAACCAATCAACCAGCTTAAAGTGGCTTGAAATTTGCCTATATTCTAGTTTTGAGCCAGATCTGCAGACAAAAGAACCACCATAATCCATTGAGATTTTCGACTGTTGAGAGTACCTACACTACCAACATCAGGACCTACACTACCAACATCAGGATCAAAAGAACCACCATAATCCATTGAGATTTTCGACTGTTGAGAGTACCTACACTACCAACATCAGGACCTACACTACCAACATCAGGACGGGATGAACACCGGACGTCTAGATAACAGTCATAATACGGGCTAAGTAAAAGAAACCTCAGAAGGAATGTTGTAAGTATCTGCCTCTGATTGGATTGCTTGGAGAACTGATTCCTTAAGAACAGGGCATGGTGACAAAAGAACCACCATAATCCATTGAGATTTTCGACTGTTGAGAGTACCTACACTACCAACATCAGGACCTACACTACCAACATCAGTACCTACACTACCAACATCAGGACGGGATGAACACCGGACGTCTAGATAACAGTCATAATACGGGCCATAACGTTATGGCCCTGGGGACTCTATCAGCTTTCCTGCTGAAAGATGAAATAGGTACCTACCCCCAAAAAAATTCTACATTTGCAGAACATTATGCGTACTTTCCTAATGAAACAGTTAGGAGTATGTATAAAACAAATTTCTTACCAAAAAAAACTTTTTTTTTTTGCTGAAAAAAAAAAAAGAAAAAAAAATCAATACGGGCCATAACGTTATGGCCCTGGGGACTCTATCAGCTTTCCTGCTGAAAGATGAAATAGGTACCTACCCCCCAAAAAATTCTACATTTGCAGAACATTATGCGTACTTTCCTAATGAAACAGTTAGGAGTATAAAACAAATTTCTTACCTAAAAAAAAACTTTTTTGCTTAAAAAATGAAAAAAAATTAACGCATGTCCCTTTGACATCTGTACAGTTTCCCCTGGCACCAGTTTCTGTTCGCCTGTGTCGTTATCCGTTATTTAGTTCTAAAGTTTTTTCGCGAATTATACCGAGCGAATCTTTCCAAGTTTTTTTAATTGCTAAAGTTCGTTATCCGTTATTTAGTTTTAAAGTTTTTTCGCGAATTATACCGAGCGAATCTTTCCAAGTTTTTTTAATTGCTAAAGTTTTTTTTTGTCTTTTACATTTTTTCCAGTTAAAAAAATACTTCGTGCTTTTAAAAGCGATTTGGCAATTATCGCTTTAATTTTTATCGCTCTCTTTCGTCGAAATCAAACTGGTAATTTTTTCGTCGTTTCGGATTCATGCTCTGAATTTTCTTGTTTCGGTTACGTATTTTTGAAAGTTTCGTGCGTGCTTTTTCGTGTTGAATAATTGTACCGACGGTGTACATACCTAGTTATTACCTACCTATACCTATAGTGCACTAATCCTAGGTATAGAACCGTAGATGAATACTTGATTACTGTGGATACTGTTCAAGGATATTACCTACCTATGTGTTTACTTTTGTAACCATTTAAAATACATTAAAACAAGTTACCAAAATTTCTTTTTTCAAAGCTAGGTAGGTAGGTACTTGGAAGTTCGATAATAATTGTACCGACGGTGTACATACCTAGTTATTACCTACCTATAGTGCACTAATCTAGGTATAGAACCGTAGATGAATACTTGATTACTGTGGATACTGTTCAAGGATATTACCTACCTATGTGTTTACTTTAGTAACCATTTAAAATACATTAAAACAAGTTACCAAAATTTCTTTTTCCAAAGCTAGGTACTTGGAAGTTCGATTTTTCCGGCAAATAAACAAACCTACATAACTGTTATTACATCTTTAATCAGTACCTAACTATAACTACTTACATCTTCATGATGTAATTATTACTGTCTCATCAATCTTACATACATGGATAAATTGGTTCAATTATAGTGGGATGTCCTTTATGAAAGCAACTGTCTCTTTGAAAGATCAAGATGGCGTGAATTTTCCCTCAAGTACCTGTATTGCGTGAATTCCTCAATTCTTTTATTCGATTGAAGACCTTTCCTTTAAATTGATTTTTCAATTTAAATTTAATGTTCCTATACTTCCTATGATAACATTATCTCTAAGTGTTATAATAACAACAAATCAACTAAAATTATTTTCAATTTTGTGCCAAGAGGGCATATCAGTAGTGTACATTAAAAGATTTAAGCACAGTTTTCAATCAGAGATTCATACAAAGCTGTAAATTTAATTAAAATTTTATCTAAAGAGCCAATTTTCTTCAAAATTATCGTTGTTTTGTAACTAAGCTCCTTGGGTTCGTTAACCGTTTAACAGCATTTGCTTTACAACACAATAATTACCTTTTGATTTGTAGGGAGAAATAGATTGAAATTAAGTAAGAAGATTAAAATAGAGTGTAAAAAATCCAATTTTATTATTTGTTACAGTCACAATTTTATTGAATTTACCTTTTGTCGGAAAATTTTCAAAGAAGCTCCATAATTTTATCTCTTTAATAGGTAGTCTAAATACTCAATTGAAAATAAAATAAATTAACAATATAATAAATAGCGATTAGCGACATAAAAGAGATTTTCTTTAATTAATAATTAACTAAAATAAAACAGAATCTTATTCTATTTTTCAATTAGTTTTCTTTTAAGAAAAATATTATCTCTAATATTATTAGCTAGTTTTTCTTCAGTTTTTTCAAGTTTTTCATTAAAAAGTATTAAAATAGATCTCTTTTTTTATTATTATTTTTAAATTGTGACCTCTTTGTGTACTGGAAAAGTTAAACATTATTATTATTATTATCATTATTATTGTATTTATGTATTGAAAAAAAAAAGTAAACCTACTTGATGCATTCTCAATGTACTTATACCTTGGAAATATGAATATCTACCTACGTAAATACTCTAGATACCCAAGTTGTTTTGCGTTCACCCTAACCCTAAACACTGCTTCATCCCACCATGCATTAAAACACCGAATTACCCTCACTTTACATGACACAAAACTTCACAATACGCCTACAAGGATGTTCTACTTCTGATTGCATTCCAAGAAGTGTGGGAAACGTCATTTGCTCCGGAGAAAAGAATGAGTGTATCACCAGGCGCAAGTGAAACTCTTCGCTCCTCAATAAGATCCAGAACTTGGCCAAGCTTTGAACCCCCCTGAAATGCACACTGTACTTTATCAGGTGATAATGTTATTTTGGGCGCCAATGTACCACCTAACTTTCGCACGTGGCTATCACCAACAATCACTATTTTACCAAGGTTTTTCTTCTTGTGGTTCACAGCTGGCTTGGGTTTAATAACTTTTGGTTTTGGTTTAGCTTTTGTTATTTTATCAAGTTGGTTGTTGGTTGATATCAAGTTGGATTTATTATCTGATGTTTGATTCTTGGATTCAATCTGTTCAATTTTTGATCTATTTTCCCTACTGAACGTGCTTAATTCATTGAGTTGAGACCCGAAAGATAAAATGGTGTCTTTACAGAGAAAAATTTCACTGCATAGTGTTTTGAGTAGATCAGTAGTTGAAGGTTCGAGATTTACGTGTTCCTGAAGATGCATAGTTGATTCATTTTGAGGGTGAGATTTTGATTATCTCATATATCTTTCTGTCTGGTCTACACAATAATATTTCCAAAACCCTAAAACCTTTTTTTTTCGCCTAGTGTGAAATCCGACCCCGTGAAATCCTCGGCACACACGAACGTGAAATAACAAACAAGTTTTTACCGAAAGCCTTTGAGACGTATTTTAACATGTAGAAAATTTTCTACCTTCTTTTTCGCCACCGCCGCGCCGTTTTAAACGCCAATAAAACTAGGAATTCCCTCAGGCGAAAGTTATTGGAAAAAATATGGAACGAGAGGGGAGAACATCGCGGGAATTCGCTTCGACATCTTGTCTGTCTGTCACCTGAAACTTTATTCGATTTGACGGCAGAGATGTGTTCATGATAAATGATTTTCGTTTGACGAGTCGACGGCAGACGGCAGGGAAAACGAGGGAAATCTCTGTCGAAATTTTTTGCGTGCTTTCGTTAATTCTTTTGGATGAAAAAAAAAAATCTGGTGTGAACATCACAAGACTTTCTATTATCTTTGAGGAACACATATTAAGAAAAAAAAAAAAAAAATCTGAAAGTCCCGAGCCGTCTATGGCAGCTGATTTTTGGTGAAAAATTTTACATTTCAAAATACTCCACATGTAAAAATTTGATTTTCTTGAAAAAATTTTAAGTCCGAAGCAACATTGACTTTAGTTGATATCTATTTAAGTGACTGTCCGATTTTTACCAAATTACAGTCGCGTCCTTGTCCTTGGACCATACCTGGATAGCATTCCAAATTTCATCGCTCTAGATTCTCTAGAACAAACCGTTCTTGAGATATTTTGTATAGGTACCTTTTCCCATTTAAACCTGTAGTACATACGTACAGACCATGGGCTAAAAATCACTTTTTTGACATCATGCAGGGGATCCCAAAACGGATATTTGCAACCATTTCCCGATTTTGAAAATTTGGACCGATTGCAATACTTTCATTACTAGTATAGCTCGCTGTACTGTAGTAACAGAAAGTAAAAGGGCATTTCTCGTGAAAAGCCAGGAAAAGCATGCTTCTTTTAAGTGGCGTTTTTCATAATTTTGCTTTTGACGGAGGGGAAATCTCGAGTTTTTCAACATGCAGGTATTTTTCTTTGCAATACCTAAAAGTTCCACTTGATGATTAATGTAATTTCCTGAAGTATGAAGGGCACTCAGCCTTGTTGCATGCCAAGATGTCACTTGACAGAGCTTTTCACAGTTTCTTGTTTGTTATTTCTTCATCTTTAACCCGCTCGGAGAGTCCATTATGTTTGTGGGATTTTGCTTTTAGGACCGTTTGTGAATATAACATACCTACACTTTACTAAGGGTATGTATGTAACTATAGGTATTTACTATACAAGTATACATATTTATTTATATAATATTATTATTTTTTTTCATTATTAATAAATTGTATTTATGTATTGAAAAAAAAAGTAAACCTACTTGATGCATTCTCAATGTACTTATGCCTTGGAAATATGAATATCTACCTACGTAAATACTCTAGATACCCAAGTTGTTTTGTGTTCACCCTAACCCTAAACCCTGCTTCATCCCACCATGCATTAAAAACACCGAATTACCCTCACTTTACATGACACAAAACTTCACAATACACCTAGGTACAAGGATGTTCCAATATCTGTAAGCAGCTTACGCCACCCCTATCTACTCCCTGAAAGAAGATTATCTCATATATCTTTCCGTCTGGTCTACACAATAATATTTCCAAAACCCTAAAACCTCTTGCATAGTGTTTTGAGTAGATCAGTAGTTGAAGGTTCGAGATTTACGTGTTCCTGAAGATGCATAGTTGATTCATTTTGAGGGTGAGATTTTGATTATCTCATATATCTTTCTGTCTGGTCTACACAATAATATTTCCAAAACCCTAAAACCTCTTTTTTTTCGCCTAGTGTGAAATCCGACCCCGTGAAATCCTCGGCACACACGAACGTGAAATAACAAACAAGTTTTTACCGAAAGCCTTTGAGACGTATTTTAACATGTAGAAAATTTTCTACCTTCTTTTTCGCCACCTCCGCGCCGTTTTAAACGCCAATAAAACTAGGAATTCCCTCGGGCGAAAGTTATTGGGAACGTGAAATAACAAACAAGTTTTTACCGAAAGCCTTTGAGACGTATTTTAACATGTAGAAAATTTTCTACCTTCTTTTTCGCCACCGCCGCGCCGTTTTAAACGCCAATAAAACTAGGAATTCCCTCAGGCGAAAGTTATTGGAAAAAATATGGAACGAGAGGGGAGAACATCGCGGGAATTCGCTTCGACATCTTGTCTGTCTGTCACCTGAAACTTTATTCGATTTGACGGCAGAGATGTGTTCATGATAAATGATTTTCGTTTGACGAGTCGACGGCAGACGGCAGGGAAAACGAGGGAAATCTCTGTCGAAATTTTTTGCGTGCTTTCGTTAATTCTTTTGGATGAAAAAAAAAAATCTGGTGTGAATTGTCTGTCTGTCACCTGAAACTTTATTCGATTTGACGGCAGAGATGTGTTCATGATAAATGATTTTCGTTTGACGAGTCGACGGCAGGGAAAACGAGGGAAATCTCTGTCGAAAATTTTTGCGTGCTTTCGTTAATTCTTTTAAAATTTTGGATGAAAAAAAAAAAATCTGGTGTGAACATCACTCGACTTTCTATTATCTTTGAGGAACACATATTAAAAAAAAAAAATCTAAAAAATCTGAAAGTCCCGAGCCGCCTATGGCAGCCGATTATTGGTGGAAAATTTTACATCTCAAAATACTCCCCATGTAATAAGAGATCATTTAAAAGTGTCCGAAAATTGAACTTTTTTTTTATTTTTGAAAAATTTTCAGTCGAAAAATCGGCCGCCTGTGGCGGCCAATATCTGGTCAAAAATTTGATTTTCTTGAAAAAATTTTAAGTCCGAAGCAACATCGACTTTGGTTGATATCTGGATAAGTGACTGTCCGATTTTTACCAAATTACAGTCGCGTCCTTGGACCATACCTGGATAGCATACCAAATTTCATCGCTCTAGGTCTAGAACAAACCGTTCTTGAGATATTTTGTATACCACCTTTTCCCATTTAAACCTGTAGTACATACGTACTAAACTTTCTATTTGTTTTTCTAATATGCTTGGATTTCAAGAGACGATAAAAATGGTAAAAGCTTTGAAAGTTGTAACGATTTTTTTTTCCTTTAAATTTTCTCAGCGTTGGTTGGTTATTTTTCTCATCCATACGAATAAATTTGTCTCAAGTTCTTTCCCTTTACACTTACTTAGTTATATGTAGGACAATATACTCAACCGTCTAGCTGTAAATACGAGTATACCTGTCTAGAGACCCTTCAGAGACCATAAAGTTTAGTGTTTAGACTGCCAGAGCATTAGATCTCACCTTTTCTGGTTAAACTTCTGATATATTTTTTTCCAAGCAAAGTCCCAAGGTTCATTATCATAGTCAACTATTCAGTCTATAGTCTATGGTGTTGCGTTGACCACAATTTACCACAAATGTGACAGGGGACCCAATTTGCGACAGAAGGTAAAACACGGAAAAGGGACGTGACGGTAGGCTTATCAAGGCAGAGAATTGTGAAACTGTGTGACCTTTATCAGTGGAGACTGGACTTCAAGCTCTTCTTCTGCTGGGATTTCTAGCTCTTCTTTTTGTTACATGTGGCGATGGCGTTCCAAATTAAGTTCTTTGTCGAATGAGACCAATTGCATCTCTTTAAACTGAACAAGACGGAAGCTATAATTCCACGACATTGATCTCGGCAAGTCAGTTTACAACTACCTATAATTAAAGTATTAAACTCACATGAAGGGGTAAACGCTTTGATGTCCGAAACACTTCGTCAGAAGACATGATATTGTAACTGATCCATGATCCACTCGACTCCAGCAGATTCAATGTCACTTCTTCTATGGATACAATTCTCCTTTTGAGGGAATTATCAGATGGCTCTGCCCATTGAGCTCGTCATCGTCAAAATGTCGCTTGAGTGAATGACGCTTTCTGAGTTTTCATCCCAAGTAAGAACAACATCGATTGTGATGATAAAATAAAAGTCAAGGTGTGTCCACACATACATAGTCGACGGCCGTCAATCGATCATCGATCAACGGCCGGTCGACTATGTGTGGACACACCTTTAGATGAAAGTCCAGGGGCCAATGGAAATGACATAACAGTCAGCCTTGTTGCATGCCAAGATGTCACTTGACAGAGCTTTTCACAGTTTCTTGTTTGTTATTTCTTCATCTTTAACCCGCTCGGAGACTAAGGGCAAAAAGGGTGAGGTGCTTTGATATCAAAAGTGCCTATTTTTTTTTTTTCCACAAAATTAATTAATTTTACAGGTCTCTATGGAAGTAGGTGAATTGTGAATTCCGTAGTGCGTTTCTCCTCAAATGGCGGGTGAGCCATGCCATTAAAAGTACCATTGAAGTTTGAGTCTTTTCAATGGTAAAAGGCTGTCTAATTCCACATGACATTCATGGCAAAAGCATCCCGTATAGAATATTTTGTCATATTCTCTCCCTCTCCCTCTCTCTCTCTCTCTGTTCACACAGAAAAACAAGGACATAATCTGAGTAAGTTATATTGTTGGTTTTTACATTGTATAACTTTATCAAGATGATATTTCCCAGCTGAATAAGCGATTTATTTTGTTTCAAAACAAGGAGGAGAGTTATGCCCTTGAAGAAGAAGAAGAAGAAGAAGAAGAAGAAGAAGAAGAAGAAGAAGAAGAAGAAGAAGAAGAAGAAGAAGACGAAGAAGAGGAAGAAGAAGAAGAAGAAAACGGATTGGAAGGAAAGGAAAGACCAATATAGAAAAACTAAACAGATCCAGTACAGCTAAGAAGGAAAGTTGCGTCAAAAAAATAAATATGCTGGCAATGAGAAAGTATTTTTTCGTAGAAAAAAAAAAAACTAAAAACTAATTCAATTTCCCAATATTTTACCGTGGAGTGAGGAGAGAAAAAATACTTGCAGACAAGTTTGAATTTATTATTCTTCGCTTGGAGTCAACGAACATTTGGCTACTTGGGGGAGATTGGGCGCTGATAAGAAAGAAGGAGAAGAAGAAGAAGACGAAGAAGAAGGAGAAGAAGAAGAAAACGAAGAAGAAGAAGAAGAAGAAGAAGAAGAAGGAGGAGGAGGAGGAGGAGGAGGGGAATTTATTATTCTTCGCTTGGAGTCAACGAACATTTGGCTACTTGGGGGAGATTGGGCGCTGATAAGAAAGAAGGAGAAGAAGAAGACGAAGAAGAAGGAGAAGGAGAAGAAAAAGAAGAAGAAGAAGGAGGAGGAGGAGGAAAAGGAGGAGAAGAACCCTGATTGAGCCTGGATTTGTCAATGGCGGTGTTTGAAAAGTTTCGTCATGACAATTTATTTTCCTGATGAGAAAACTTCGAGGACTTCAATTGAAATTTATAAACAAAGATATATTATTTTTAGCGTTTATTTTCTTTTTATTTACCTTGAAATGTCTCTGTTTTTGGTTTATAGCAGAGGTTCTCAAACTGGGGGGCGCACAAAACCCATAGGTAAAAATAATATACCGAGGGGTCGGGTAAGGTAGGGGGCGTGAAAAAATGAGAATATGCCCAAAAGGGGCGCCATGCAAAAAAAGTTTGAGAACCACTGGTTTATAGAGTGTTTGGGTCAAATCTTGTGACCAATTCTTGAGCAACTCTCGTGATTAGATTGATTTGAAACTCAGTAACATTTATGTACATATCTTGGATTGCTCTAATTCTGCGATTTTAACAGTGCCTATCCCGTAGTATAATAATGCCTGTCCCTCATCAGATTTCAGCGAGGAAAGACAATATTCTGCTTTACCATCAAATCCTGCACCGAATGAGTCGAAAAACTAGTGCATTTCTTTTTCGAAGGATAGAAGTGAACCCGGAACTTCCTGAATAGCAACCGAACGTAATACCACCGACCCACCCATTCAAATTAGTTAATTAATTTGTGTTATTTTACTGAAATTTGTCCTTGCCAAACTGTTATAATAGGTTCCAGAAATATCCTCTAGGTATACATTGTTTGTGCAGTGTATGTAAATTAATGTAGGTAGGTAACCTGATTCTAACGCCTTATTTTGATAGTGCCCTACATTTTGCTGATGAATTTCCCTAGAATGCTACATGCTACACTCGAGTTGGAAATATGCGGGGCAGTTTCCATTCCTTCACTCTGACAGCCTTTGCTGACTTGAAAACAGTCCGTAAGATAGGTATTGCACCTAATTATGTATACCTATCTCACGACATTGAAAGGATTGGTATTGCGAGTTTTCTAGTTGACTGATAGTATTTCTTTTATTGGCTGTTTTCAAGATACTGTCTTTGCTTTTCTCTTTTCTTTTATTGGCTGTTTTCAAGATACTGTCTTTGCTTTTCTCTTTTCTTTTATTGGCTGTTTGCAAGATACTGTCTTTGCTTTTCTCTTTTCTTTTATTGGCTGTTTTCAAGATACTGTCTTTGCTTTTCTAAGTTGAATCCGTATTTTATGATTATTTATCGTCATATCTATCGACAAATTTTCCATATCCATCGAAAAAAAATCATAGTCAATTTGCTTTAATTTTTTCGCACGTGACTGTACCAACCTATTTATAGCACCTCCACATTATTAACACATACATACGCCTATTTATAACATCTCCATAGTACTAAACATAGTTTACACAAGAACTAATCTGATATTATGCATTAGCTATTGCCACCTTTTCTGGTTAAACTTCTGATATATTTTTTTCCAAGCAAAGTCCCAAGGTTCATTATCATAGTCAACTATTCAGTCTATACTATAGTAGACGAAACGAGGTACCATCCACTTTTCAAACTTTCTGTTTGTTTTTCTAACGTTTCTTGGATTTCAAGAGACGATAAAAATGGTAAAAGCTTTGAAAGTTGTAACGATTTTTTTTCCTTTAAATTTTCTCAGCGTTGGTTATTTTTCTCATCCATAAGAATAAATTTGTCTCCCTTCTTACGTACCTAGTTAAGTGTAGGACAAGACTAAACCGTCTAGCTGTAAATACACCTGTCTACAACGACAACAATGGCAATGGCTGCCTCTAGGAGATGTTGATAATTAATTTGATACATCATAGACCTGGGGATAATCTGGGGATGTTGGTCATCATCATGTCATCATGGGTCATGGGCGATGGTCATGATGAGTACCATGGATAGTATCATAGTACTTCAAAGTAGCTTGCGCTCAGGTGTAGTTTTTCCTCATACAGTCTTTTTACAAAGTTTCCATCATGGGCAATCAATGATTTTTCCAATTAAACAAAGGTTACTTCTTTATTCACGTTGCTGTGTTTTACTTTGTTACTTTGTTCAACGAGCTACCTATAACGTCATGCCAGCTAAAGCCAAAAATGCTACATATTTTAGGTTACGTCTGTATCTCCAAAATCACTTGCAGTATTATCTTCGAGATACTTCTTGATGAATTATTTACACACACAAGTCGTACTAGTACTATAAAAATTTTGTCCTCGGGCGAGGACACCGGTCACATAGTACTACAAAACCCAAAATGAGCTCGGGCGCGAAGAGGCTATTGGGTTTTCCCCCATTCTTTATTTGATATATACTTAAAGGGTACTTCCCAGACTTTCATACTACCAGTGTTAATAAAAAGACCGGTTGAATGCTGGAAAGAATTCAAAGATGTAGAAGATGGTCTGTTGGTGGCAATGGCATTCAGGTGGTGCCTTTAGGAGATGGTGATGATTTGATACATGATAGACAAAGTGATGATCTGATGTTGGTTATTAATTCATTACCATGGGCGATGATCATAATGAGTAGCATGGACAGCATCTTCTAGTCTTGTACCTCAAAAGAGCTTGTGCTCAGGTGTAGGTTGTCTTCATACAGACTTTTTACAACGTTTACACTACGAACGATTATTATTTTTTTCAATTAAACAAAGGTGACTTCTTCGTTCACGTTTGCTGTATTGTACTTTGTTCAACGTGCTACATATTGTAGTTTAAGTCTGTATATCTCCAAAATCTCTTGCAGCATTATCTTCGAGATACTTCTTCTTGCTAAATTATTTACACACACGAAGTCGTACTATACCTCGCCTCATTGCACGAAGAGAAGAGAAAAATAATAAACTAAGAGAGGAAGAAGAAGAAGAAGAAAGCAGAAGAAGAAGGAAGGCGAAGAGGAAGGAAGAAGAAGAGGAAGAGGAACAAAGTCGCACTATAAACTTCACTGATACCTTTGTCAGTCTGAAGCAGAAAACCAGCACTGGGGATTCGAAAAACCGAAACAAAACACGAAAAGAATAATGGAGGAGAAGAAGAAGGAGAGGAAGAAGAAGAAGAAAGGAAGAAATAATATAAAGAATCAGTAAGAAGGAGACGAAGAAGAATAAGAAGAAGAAAAACAAAGTCGCACTATAAACTCCACTGATACCTTTGTCAGTCTGAAGCAGAAAACCAGCACTGGGGATTCGAAAAACCGAAACAAAAACACGTCTTCCGTACTCTTCCGTAACCCCTGAAGCAATTTGCCAAAGTATTACACGGAATTTACTCAAAGGATTTTCATAATAAACTCATTTTCTCATTACGAATTCCGGCGAAATTAGTTCGCCTTGTTTCTTGTGTTTGCGTTTTGAAAACACTCACAAGTAAATACTCGTGTTCCGTGTTGTTCTACCGGGAAAAACACGCGGAAAGTTTTCAAAACCTCTAAGATTATGTTATTCATTGTGTTAACCCCGCCTGTCTGGGAAAGTCAAGTTCGTCTGGTAGACGTGGGATCGAGAAGGTGAGGGAATGTGAGATGTGATTTAAAAATCAAATACAAAAGGACCTCAGGGGTAATATTATGTTTCCCAGAAGAACGAGATAATATTCTGCTTGTAATCGCACAGATGTAGGTAAATATAACAAGGTGAAATTGCAACTTTCTCGGTGTTTTATGTACTGGGCTGAGCTAGGCCATAAAGGCCATTGTCAGCCTTTAAGTGTGTAAAGTTGGTGGGAAATTCGAAATTTTGATTTTTTTTTCTGCTACTTGTAAGTACAATCTGAATTCATTTTTTACTTTTTATCTCTAGTTTGCACGTTTAGATTTAAAAAGAAGATGAAGAAGGGGAAAATGACAATGAAGAAAAAGAGAAATAAAGAGTTGAAGGAGAAGAAGACGAATAAGAAAAAGCAGATGTAGAAAATCAAGAAGTAGATAATGGAGGATAAGGTGAAGAAGAAGAAGAAGAAGAAGAAGAAGGAGGAGAAGGAGAAGAATGAAGAAGACGAATAAGAAAAAGCAGATGTAGAAAATCAAGAAGTAGATAATGGAGGATAAGGTGAAGAAGAAGAAGAAGAAGAAGAAGGAGGAGAAGTTACGCTTCTCTTTCCCATATTTTCTCCTCTCCTTTTCCCCTTTTCGATTTTCGTCCTATACTTCTTCTTCCTCTTTTTTCTCTTATCTGTTCCCTCTTTTCTGTTTTTGTGCACCTCTCTTCTCCTTTCATTCTACTTTTCTCCTCCTACCCTCTATTCTCTTTTCTCTTCCAATTCCTTTTCGTTCTTCTTTTTCTGGATTTATTTTATTCAACATTTCAAGTGAAACCATTTCCCGATTTTGAAAATTTGGACCGATTGCAATACTTTCATTACTAGTATAGCTCGCTATACTGTAGTAACAGAAAGTAAAAGGGCATTTCTCGTGAAAAGCCGGGAAAAGCATGCTTCTTTTAAGTGGCGTTTTTCATAATTTTGCTTTTGACGGAGGGGAAATCTCGAGTTTTTCAACATGCAGGTATTTTTCTTTGCAATACTTAAAAAAAGTTCAACTTGATGATTAATGTAATTTCCTGAAGTATGAAGGGCACTCAGCCTTGTTGCATGCCAAGATGTCACTTGACAGAGCTTTTCACAGTTTCTTGTTTGTTATTTCTTCATCTTTAACCCGCTCGGAGAGTAAGGGCAAAAAGCGTGAGGTGCTTTGATATCAAAAGTTTCTATTTTTTTTCCTTCCACAAAATGAATTAATTTCACAGGTCTCTATCGAAGTAGGTAAATTCCGTAGTGCGTTTCTCCTCAAATGACGGGTGAGCCATGCCATTAAAAGTACCATTGGAGTTTGAGTCTTTTCAATTGTAAAAGGCTGTCTAATTCCACATGACATTCATGGCAAAATCATCCCGTATATAATATTTTGTCATATTCTCTCCCTCCCTCTCCCTCTCTCTCTCTCTCTCTCGCTCTCTCTCTCTCTCTCTCTCTCTCTCTCTGTTCACACAATGAAGATTCACCAGCAGATTCTACATTTGGTGAAGTTCTGGAAGAAGCATGACCACTGTTGTCCAGGTTCAAGTCAAGAGAAGATCTAGGTACATCACTGTCAAGAAAAAAACAAGGACATAATCTGAGTAAGTTATATTGTTGGTTTTTACATTGTATAACTTTATCAAGATGATATTTCCCAGCTGAATAAACGATTTATTTTGTTTCAAAACAAGGAGGAGAGTTATGCCCTTAAATGGATCACATCAGAAATTACCCAAATTAGGGCTCCGTACCTAGCGCTAATTCGTGTTTTTATGCTTCGTACACAATGTGTTAATAGAATAGAATACATGGAATAGAACCAGGCCCTTAATAGAATAGAATAGAATACATAGAATAGAACCAGGCCCTTAATAGAATAGAATACATAGAATAGAACCAGGCCCTTAATAGTACAGAATACATAGAATAGAACCAGGCCCTTAATAGAATAGAATACATAGAATAGAACCAGGCCCCACTGTCAACATCTGATTCAATCTCAGAAGCGTTACCATGGAAGATAATACTAATACCAAGGATATCAATATAATATCATCCTCTGTTAGAAGTTTTGAATTGTTCATTTCTGAAAAAAGATAAAGAATTTAAAGATTGAAATTGACATCTTAAATCTTAAAATAATGACATCAGTAGTGCCCAATGTCCTCAGGCGAGGACAAAATTCGTAGACCATGAACAGCAATTTAATTTTGAGATAATTACATGATAGCAATAAAACATGTCTCTAAAACACCCCTAAAATCTAATTTCAATGCACGCGGTGTTTGAAAAGTTTCGTCATGACAATTTATTTTCCTGATGAGAAAACTTCGAGGACTTCAATTGAAATTTATAAACAAAGATATTTTTAGCGTTTGTTTTCTTTTTATTTACCTTGAAATGTCTCTGTTTTTGGTTGGGTGTTTGGGTCAAATCTTGTGACTAATTCTTGACCAACTCTCGTGATTAGATTGATTTAAAACTCAGTAACATTTATGTACATATCTTGGATTGCTCTAATTCTGCGATTTTAACAGTGCCTATCCCGTAGTATAATAATGCCTGTCCCTCATCAGATTTGAGCGAGGAAAGACAATATTCTACTTTACCATCAAATCCTGCACCAAATGAGTCGAAAAACTAGTGCATTTCTTTTTCGAAGGATAGAAGTGAACCCGGAACTTCCTGAATAGCAAGCGAACGTAATACCACCGACCCACCCCTTCAAATTAGTTAATTAATTTGTGTTATTTTACTGAACATTGTCCTTGCCAAACTGTTATAATAGGTTTCAGAAATATCCTCTAGGTATACATTGTTTATGCAGTGTATGTAAATTAATGTAGGTAACCTGAATCTAATGCCTTATTTTGATAGTGCCCTACATTTTGCTGATGAATTTCCCTAGAATGCTACATGCTATACTCGAGTTGGAAATATGCGGGGCAGTTTCCATTCCTTCACTCTGACAGCCTTTGCTGACTTGAAAACAGTCCGTAAGATAGGTATGGCACCTAATTATGTATACCTCTCTGCTCAGTTAGAAGAGTAAATATTTCAAAAAGAAATAAAGAAGAAGAAAAAGAGAAAGAGAGAAACTTGAACCACCTTTCTTTTTAATTTTTCCCCTTTTTTTCTCCTTCTATTTCTCTTTCTTCTTTTGCTTCTTCTTCTTCTTCTCCTCGTCCTCCTCCTCCCTGTCTTTTTCTCCTCCTTCTTCATCTATTTCATCTTCAAGATACTGTCTTTGCTTTTCTCTTTTCTTTTATTGGCTGTTTTCAAGATACTGTCTTTGCTTTTCTAAGTTGAATCCGTATTTTAATGATTATTTTATCGTCACATCTATCGACAAATTTTCCATATCCATCGAAAAAATTTCATAGTCAATTTGCTTAAATTTTTTCGCACGTGACTGTACCAACCTATTTATAGCACCTCCACATTATTAACACGTCTAATGAGGGATGAGGGGTTTGATAGGTCTGTTATCCCAAGGCCTTGATGTAACCTAGAAGTACCCTCATTGGTATATTTCAACCTCCCCAGTTTCTCTAAAATTCACCTGTAGCACCTCTAAAGAGTCCGCACACTCAGGTTTATTCCAGAGAAAATCTGTGAGTTCATCTACTATCCCATTAAGAGGATACCAAGAGGTGCCTAGGTCAGAGAGCTAGCTCGGGGCCCCCGAACTGAAGGGGTCTAATGAGGGGTTTGATAGGTCTGCTATCCCAAGGCCTTGATGTAACCTAGAAGTACCCTCACTGGTATATTTCAACCTCCCCAGTTTCTCCAAAATTCACCTGCAGCACCTCTAAAGAGTCCGCATACTCAGGTTTATTCTAGAGAAAAGCTGTGAGTTCATATACTATCCCATTAAGAGGATACCAAGAGGTGTCATCAAGGCCAGAGAGCTAGTTCAGGGCCCCTAAATCGTAGGGGTCTGATGAGGGATATTCAGGTACATAATTATGTCGTTGTACCCTACTTCCTGAGACGGACTTGACCACAGTCCCATTCAGGTACCCTCAAAAGAGCCAGTGTTATTGTCTGTGGCTTGACAGGGCTGGTTTTGTCTCAGTTTTACGTCCTCCAGCGAGACGTTATTAACACATACATACGCCTATTTATAACATCTCCATATTGCTAAACATAGTTTCCACAAGCACTAATCTGATATTATGCATTAGCTATTGTGATAAATTGCTGCACAATAGACGGGTCAATTTATTCACACAATTTTCAGCTACCTACGCTGCTGTCCAAGTCATAGAGCTTAGTATACCATAATATATTATCTTTGTTATTAGAACAATATCTTTTGGTACAACTAGATAGCTCTCATAGGTACTTCTGTTCGGTAATTCGCTTTACCGTTGACGCAATGAGTCCAGTGTTCGGGAGAAGTATAACATTGTATTATATTTAAAAAAAACTTGTTTCCAAAGTTTGACTTTTCCTTCCCGTCCCCTTGCTCTCTCTTTTCCTTCTCTCTCTTTCTCTCTCTCTCTCTCTCTCTCTCTCTCTCTCTCTCTCTCTCTCTGAGTTATGCAGAAAACTGTTTATCCTGCAGACGGAGACAAAGAGGGTATTCTTGAGAGCATAAATTCCGTTCTCCTATTCAAATGTTTAACTTTAACGATATGGGCGCTCTTTCAGGATTATAAGTAGCTTATTCATTTCTCAGAAGAGAATAGGTCATGGGGAAACAACTCTCTCTCTCTCTCTGAGTTATGCAGAAAACTGTTTATCCTGCAGACGGAGACAAAGAGGGTATTCTTGAGAGCATAAATCCCGTTCTCCTATTCAAATGTTTAACTATAACGATATGGGTGCTCTTTCAGGATTATAAGTAGCTTATTCATTTCTCAGAATAGAATAGGTCATGGGGAAACAGCTCCAGGTACAAACTACCTCGTATAAAGAGGAATGCAAAACGGTGAGGATGGCAGAGGAAATAGCTTACAATCTGAGCAACACAGGAAACAGAGAAATGTAGACAGAGTGAGATATTTGAAAAGTTAAACAATTAAAGGAAACAATTCCTCGCGTACAAATAATCCTTGCTTTGTCAGTGGAAACATTCCATTCGTGCATGCAGCGTGTTTGATGTATCCTGCAGTGCTTAGCTCAGCCAATTTCATCCATCTCCCTAATACTTGTTCAAGTGCATGCTAGAACAAGACACACAAACTTGCTGAAGATGAAAATTGAGCAACAAATCCGCAGCAGTTAAAACTTAGGATGCCAGTGTCAATATCCGCAAGTTTCTAAACTCTTTGAAAGCTTTACAAGTAGACGAAACGAGGTACCATCCACTTTTCAAACTTTCTATTTGTTTTTCTAATATGCTTGGATTTCAAGAGACGATAAAAATGGTAAAAGCTTTGAAAGTTGTAACGATTTTTTTTTTTCGAAGAAGAAGAAGAAGAAGAAGAAGAAGAAGAAGAAGAAGAAGAAGAAGAAGAAGAAGAAAAAGATGAAGAAGAAGAATAAGAAGAAGAAAATATGACAATGAATGAAGTAGCGCGGTAGAATACTTTGCTGACTGAAGTGGTAGTCAGTCTATACTATTGGGTTTTCCCCCATTCTTTATTTGATATATACTTAAAGGGTACTTCCCAGACTTTCATACTACCAGTGTTAATAAAAAGACCGGTTGAATGCTGGAAAGAATTCAAAGATGTAGAAGATGGTCTGTTGGTGGCAATGGCATTCAGGTGGTGCCTTTAGGAGATGGTGATGATTTGATACATGTAGAAAATACTCACAGATTAAGGAGTGCTGAATTGCTTTCGCTGAATTTTGAGCTTTTTATACCCTAATGTTTCATCTTTGTTTCTTTTTCTCTCCCTCCTTTATTTTTTTCACTTCTCCCTTCATTTAATCTACTTTCTTCTTTCTCCCTGTCTCGATCTCTCTACCTCGCCCTCCTCCCTGAAAAGCGTTCTTTCCCTCTCTCCCTAGCCTTCTCCCTCACTTTCTCTTTTTCTTTTTGTAAAGCGTTTTTCTGTATTCATTATTTAGGTTTTTTTCTTTCTCTTTGTTTCTAGAGAAAACATTTTCACTTCTTGGTAATTATTTTCATTTTATTTTTTTACAGCTTTTTTTTTCTTTCCTCCCTTGTTCTCTTTCTTTCTTATCGCCCTTTCCTTTTCGATTTCATGGCACAACATCTACCTATATACTTTCTTTTCTTTCCCTTTCAAACGTCTTGCTTTTTTACAGCTTTCTCTCTCTCTCGAAGAAGAAGAAGAAGAAGAAGAAGAAGAAGAAGAAGAAGAAGAAGAAGAAGAAGAAGAAGAAGAAGAAGAAAATATGACAATGAATGAAGTAGCGCGGTAGAATACTTTGCTGACTGAAGTGGTACACATAACACACGCCACCACTAAACTGTTTTTATCTGGTTAATGAATTCTTTACAGAAAATACTCACAGATTAAGGAGTGCTGAATTGCTTTCGCTGAATTTTGAGCTTTTTATACCCTAATGTTTCATCTTTGTTTCTTTTACTACTCTCCCTCCTTTATTTTTTCACTTCTCCCTTCATTTAATCTACTTTCTTCTTTCTCCCTGTCTCGATCTCTCTACCTCTCCCTCCTCCCCGAATAGCGTTCTTTCCCTCTCTCTCTAGCCTTCTCCTTCTCCCTCACTTTCTCTTTTTCTTTTTGTAAAGCGTTTTTCTGTATTCATTATTTAGGTTTTTTTTCTTCTCTCTTTGTTTCTAGAGAAAACATTTTCACTTCTTGGTAATTATTTTCATTTTATTTTTTTACAGCTTTTTTTTTCTTCTCTCTTTGTTTCTAGAGAAAACATTTTCACTTCTTGGTAATTATTTTCATTTTATTTTTTTACAGCTTTTTTTTTTCTTTCCTCCCTTGTTCTCTTTCTTTCTTATCGCCCTTTCCTTTTCGATTTCATTCTAGTTTCTTTTCTTTCCCTTTCAAACGTCTTGCTTTTTTAAGCTTTCTCTCTCTCTCTCTTCTAGCTTTTTGTGTCTCCTATGTTATATTTCTTTTTATTATTGTATTCACTCTTTTCCTTCTTTTTAATTTTGAAATTCCAAGTTAAGTTTTTTTGTATATTTTTTTTTATTTTAAAGAAGGAAAAAAATATTGTTTTCGGCTGTCTAGTTTTACAGGAAACAAAATGATTGTATTTTAGTGCAGCATAAAAGATATTTTCATCTTCCTGATTAGTCTTCAATGCAATTCTATCCGAAAATCCCATTATAACAAGTTTTTGTTATATTTCTTTTTATTATTGTATTCACTCTTTTCCTTCTTTTTAATTTTGAAATTCCAAGTTAAGTTTTTTTTGTATATTTTTTTATTTTAAAGAAGGAAAAAATAATTGTTTTCGGCAGTCTAGTTTTACAGGAAACAAAATGATTGTATTTTAGTGCAGCATAAAAAATATTTTCATCTTCCTGATTAGTTTTCAATGCAATTCTATCCGAAAATCCCATTATAACAAGTTTCTGAAATTTTATCATCCCAAATATGCTATTTCTCGTTCTGAAGGTGATTATGAATGAAACTTGTGAAAGTATGTATCTTCTTACATAGGTAGATTTGTATCAGGGTTCATTTCCAGTAATGTTGTCACCTCCACTATTTTCGTATTTTTTGGTGATTTTGTCATCTCCACTATTTTCTGATTTCTTGGTGATTTTGTCATCTCCACCATTTTCTTATTTCTGGTGATTTTGTCACATCCACTAATTTTCTAGGTTGTTGGTTTTTCAATCCTTTTTTATTCCTCCCTTTATGTTAATTTTATTTGCCTATATGTATTACCTATTCATTATTCATTCATAACTCTATAAGGATTCAGTGCAAAAAAAAGCTGTATTGGATAAACCAAGAATTAATTATTCTAGTTCCTAGGAATTCCTTTGCCTATATTACGAGTCAGTAAATTCTTTTCCATCAAGTATCTACCTTCTACACAGATCCTCCCTTTATGTTAATTTTATTTGCCTATATGTATTACCTATTCATTATTCATTCATAACTCTATAAGGATTCAGTGCAAAAAAAAAAGCTGTATTGGATAAACCAAGAATTAATTATTCTAGTTCCTAGTAATTCCTTTGCCTATATTACGAGTCAGCAAATTCTTTTCCATCAAGTATCTACCTTCTATACAGAAAAAAAGCACCTCGGTGTACCGACCAATAGTAAAAACAAAGGACCTGTATGTTTTATCCCACGGGTTTGTTTTTACAATAGCTGACCCGGAAAGGATTTCCTTTGAATTCTGCACATGATTTCAGCCATTTTTTAGCATGGGTATGCAGTTTTTTCTCTACTCCTTCTGGTTCCTCTTCTTCTTCTTTTTCTCTTCATCCTCTTCCTCCTCCTTCTCCTCCTTTTTATTATTATTTTTTGTTTTTACAATAGCTGACCCGGAAAGGATTTCCTTTGAATTCTGCACATGATTTCAGCCATTTTTTAGCATGGGTATGCAGTTTTTCTCTACTCCTTCTGGTTCCTCTTCTTCTTCTTTTTCTCCTCCTCTTCCTCCTCCTCCTCCTCCTCCTTTTTATTATTATTATTTTTTTTTTCTCCATCTGAAACTTGTAATAATTTTTCATTGTTATTTCTCACAACCGCATAAATTTTTATTATTTTTTTTTTCTCCATCTGAAACTTGTAATAATTTTTCATTGTTATTTCTCACAACCGCATAAATTTCTATTATTTTTTTTTTCTCCATCTGAAACTTGTAATAATTTTTCATTGTTATTTCTCACAACCGCATAAATTTCGCGAACTTTTTTTTTTACATTCCAAAGTTTCCATGTTTATTGTAACTTTGGATTTGGGTGGAGATTTGGCTTTGAGCCATCCGCAAGAGGAAAGAGAGGGAAAGGCACAGGAAGAGAGAGAGAGAGAGAAAGAGGACACAAAGGGAGCTAGAAAGTTGCATACGGATTATAAGGGAGTTGTGTACATAAATATTAAGAGTTGGATGGTTAAGTTGGTCTCAGTTTTATTATTGCTCAAAGACTTGGCGAGAAGTGAATAAGAAAATGGCGGGAAAGATTTAGAGGTTGTTCCCCTGGTGGTTTTTGTTCTGGTGAGTTCTAATTAGTAGGTGGCTTCTATTGCCAAGTTTTTTCTTTTTTTAAGCTAATCTTTTCAGACGAATGACATTTTTGGTGGCCGTAATTTTATAAGGATAGTTCCCCTCTCGTATACGGTTTTTATTCGGTTCGTTACTGGGTTCTTATTGGTCCATTTTCTACAAATTAAAACCTACAAATTAAAGGTTCTACAAATTAAAACCTACAAATTAGAGGTTCTACAAATTAAAACCTAATTCCCGTTTCATACCCATCGAAATGGACCGAAAACGAATTGATAACGAACCGGACCGAATGAGGGCGTGTACTTACCGTTTCCTTTTTCAGCATAGAGTATTTGTCCAGAGGGTAACACTCAAGTGTTTTAGTAAGTTATACCTATTTGAGTGTTTTCTCACCACTTTGAATCTGTCAAATATTGAGTTTTTTTCTCTTAGTTGTTACCTTTTAGCCTGTTAGGTGATTAGCCCATTTCCAAAAGTGTCACGTGGCAACACCCTGTACATTATTGACGTGTTTATTGTATCATTGTTTTCTCGTGTCCGACTGCCCTGGAAAACAAGAAATGAAAGTGGCCCTTGGCGACGAATTTGTTGAACAGAAAAAAAAAAAAAAAAAAAAATGCTCGATACAAAATTCAAAGTGAAAAAAGAGCATAAATTTGGGTTGTTCCCCTGAGGCCTCATTCTGTTCTCTACCCTCTGACCCTTTTTTATCTTGCTTCCATCCTCTTTCTTGCCCTTTCTCTGGTATTCCTTCTCATCCTTTCCGATATTTGTTACGCTTCTCTTTCCCATATTTTCTCCTCTCCTTTTCCCCTTTTCGATTTTCGTCCTATACTTCTTCTTCCTCTTTTTTCTCTTATCCGTTTCCTCTTTTCTGTTTTTCTGCACCTCTCTTCTCCTTTCCTTCTACTTTTCTCCTCCTACCCTCTGTTTCTCTTCCAATTCCTTTTCGTTCTTCTTTTTCTGGATTTATTTTATTCAACATTTCAAGTGGGGTTTGTGTTCTGAGTAAGAAACCCGACCTTTCCTCGGTCAGGTGGAGTACTCGAAATAAAAAGGGGACACAAATTCCCCCTAGAGAAAGAGGAGAAAATTGGGTGGGGGAAAGGTCAGGTTGACTGTACTCGAAATAAAAAGGGGACACAAATTCCCCCTGGAGAGAAAGAGGAGAAAATTGGGTGGGGGAAAGGTCAGGTTGACTTTTTTTTCAACCCAGAGAAATGTAGGAGGGAGAAGTGTAACTGGATAGTGAATTTTTCTGTTCCTGAAGAATGGTCGAGTCAAGGTTCTAGTACTACTGAGAGATTTTGTTGTACTATTAGTACTCGAAATAAAAAGGGGACACAAATTCCCCCTGGAGAGAAAGAGGAGAAAATTGGGTGGGGGAAAGGTCAGGTTGACTTTTTTTTTCAACCCAGAGAAATGTAGGAGGGAGAAGTGTAACTGGATAGTGAATTTTTCTGTTCCTGAAGAATGGTCGAGTCAAGGTACTACTGAGAGATTTTGTTGTACTATTGAGAGATACACCTACATAATTATGTGAGAGATTTTTCTCTACCATTAGGTCCTCATAAAAGTAAATGACAAATTAGTGTGCTTGCGGTCTGATTCTTACCTATTGTTCTGTACAGTCGTAGCATTTCTGATATTTACTGAAATATTTGTTATAATAAGACCAAAATTACAATATTTGTATTATTTTCATACCTATTTGTATTATTTTCATTTCCATGTGCCTATCTTGATTATCTTGGAGCGAAGTAGCAACCATAGGTACTACGTACAAAGAAGTTCATTTGAGATATTTTTTTGTTAGATGAAATATGATGTTTCTCTTTCATAATATACCGGAATACAAAAAATTTAGGACAAATTGCCAGGAATTTTTTGAAAGTCAACAATACTTCCATTGAAAATAGAGAGCCAACTGAAAACCGAAAGACACCATACGAGTGTCTTAAAGACAACAAGATGAAATTTTAGCTGGCACCAAAAAAACATTTAGATCCCGTCATTTGACACCCTGATTACCACTTGACACTTTTGCAAATCCTGTTGCCCCCTCCAGGCATTTCCTCTGAGATTATAGGTCACCAAGTGACAGGAAAAATCACGGATATGTATGTTTCCACTGAAGCTTGTCATAATATTGTCTAGATAAAAAAAAAAAAAATCCTAAAGAAGGGAGGACGACAAAAACAATTCCCAGATTAACGTCCAGAGTTATATTGGCCGCATTCCCCTAATCCCTAACCCGTCCAAGTTCCAGCATGGTCTTCATGTTGAGCACTTCCATGTTACTTTCCTTATCCTACAGAAGGGAAAGTAGATAGATAAGGTTTGTACTTTGTGCAAAATTGGAAGTAAATTAGGAACCTCTATGACCTGAAATTCGTTCTCTGTGGGGTGTAAACGGATAGCTTTGGCGATGAAAAAGAAAAAAGCTCAGTTAGACATTTAGATTTTAGAAAGATCTTTTAAAACATTCCGAAAATGCTGTAAACGACCTGATATTCCAGAGCTAAAGAAAGCATTAAAAAAAGGCTCTCAGAAAAGGAATGGACATGGCAAACTGCACCCAAATTTTTGCACCCCAGTGTACAACTAGCAACTACAATAGTAGCATAGCGTCTGCTGATTATGAATTTCTGTAGATAACATGAAGCTGGAAGGGAAAAAAAGAGAATAACAAGAAAGAAGACATGAAAAAAAAAAACCTTCCGTAAAAGTTTTCATTTATGCTACCTCTATCTATACCTCAGAGCTGAGATTCCATCTCTCCCTCAATGTTTCCATCTCCTGTTTTTTACATCTTTTTTCCCCAATATCATATTTTTTTCTTCCCTCAGGAAGAGTTGTGGAAAGGAAACATTGAAACCGCGTGATGGAAATACCAAATTACCGTCTGGGAAAAAATTGACAAAGGGATGGGGAAAAAAAAAATGATAGGTTACGTTTCGTCCCGCTCCCAAATTTATTTCTATGTCGTTGAGTTATTTTTGAATTTTTTTTTTGAGGCGACAGATGTTATCAAAACTTCAAATTGAAGTTTGAAGCCTGAAAGTGAAACGTTGTATAGTGGTTGCTGGTTTTGTAGTCTGATGGTTCGATATTGTGGGGTTTTACAGCAAGGTTATTGAGGGTACGAAGGAAATTCTCAATATTTCAAGAACTTTAAGTCGCAGCTCATTTTTTTTTTTTAATTTTATTTTTTATTATTATTTATTCTTTGAGCCTCATTTTCGTGACTGTAACTGCTAAGGTTTTATCATCCGTCCCGAAAAGAAAGAGAGCAGAAAGACAGGATAGGAGAAAGCCAGCCTTTCCTTTCTCGTAATAAAATCCGTTCAGGAGAAAATCCGCCCCGGGCGGTAATCGAACCCGCGGCCTAGCGCTCACAAGGCAAACGCACCACCAACCTAGCTAACTAGGCTGGCTGAAGAAGCCCTCTCAAAGCTCTGAGTGCACCGACATATAAGTAACAGGTAAAAATCCTCCTCTCTTGTAGGTACTTCCAGAAGACATCTGAGAATACTTGTCTTTAGGCTGGAGAAAACTTTTCCCTCTTGAAATAATCGTAACGTCTTCACTTTCCTCGTAAAGTTTTCTCTTGAAACGAAACTTGGAAAACTCCCTAGAGCACAAAGGCTTACGGTTTACCCTACCCTTTGGAAAGTAACTATTCAAAGGAATAAGGTAGGCATTTGACTTGTTGATTTTATCTTGGAGGCTATAACAGCCGTTGGAGAATAAGGTTGGTAAGTTTTTTTCAAAAGGAAGAATAGAAAAGAAGGAGTTTGAAATTTAAAAATTAAAAATACCTATTTCTACTTACAGTCCCTACAGGTAGTGAATTTGCTAAGACATAGGATTCATGGGATATGAAACCTAGGGGTTTGAGATAGTGAATGAAAAACTGAAGCGGATGAAGAAAACCATGTAATGATAGATGTTGTGCCATAAAAAAAAAAAAAAAAATAATAATAATAATTTCAAAATGAAGAACCGGGAAAACATGCCTAAAGGAAGATGAGGGTTTTTATCTTCCATTTTAATCCCCATTTTATTGGTCTTTTTGTTATGAAATAATACTTCTTATCGTAGAATTTGTTCCCAATAAAAACCAAAGAAAATAAGATCCCAGTATTATTGCATATTTTTTAATAATAATAGCCAGCGGAACAATGCCCTTTCTTTTCGTTTTCCCTTTCTCTCCCTCCTCCTCCCCTTATCTCTTCTTCTCCCTCCTCTTCCCCTCTTCTCCATTTCCCCTTCTCTCCTCCTTCTCCTTCTCTTCTCCCTTTCTTTCCCCCTCTCCTTTCCCGTTTTGTATAATTCTGATAAAGTAGAAAGCAACCCATTGTTCTCGAGTTGAAGAATACGAAATAATATTAGCCTCTTTGGTCCTAGCTTTTCATATTGTTCAGGATTTTAATATACTAGTAGTTTAGTGAACTGTTGAACTCACACAGTAAAGAACCCTATGGATACCCAAAAGGCCTGCAAAGTATTGAGCAAATTGTCTCCAGTTACCTACCTACCCCTCGAGAGAGAGAGAGAGAGATAGAGAGAGAGAGAGAGTGAGAGAGAGAGAGAAAAGGACATTACCTTCTTTTTTAAAGATTTTTTTTTTTTTTAGATTTTCTGGGTAGAATCGAAGAGGTCAGACAAAACCATAATATTCAAAGTAGGTATCATCTATAGATTAAAACCTCTTTAGAGTATTAAGCAACTTTCTCCTCCTCCCCCCTCCTCCCTTTCACCTCTCCCTCCCATCCTGACGATCCATTTCATTACTCCCTCATTCTCCATTTCAGCGTTTCTTTTGTCCTTTGTCTGTCTCCTTTACTTCTCTTTCCCTGGTTTGTTTACCCCTCTCTTATCCTTGTTCATTATCTCTCCCTCCCTTTGTCTTTTGTTTCTCTTCTCCACTCTCCCTTCAACTCTCTCTCTCTCTCTCCTGTTTTGTCTGCTCTATCTAACTCTTTCTCTTTTTCATCTCTCTCCCTTCTACTCTTTTTCATATCATATTTTTTTCTTCCCTCAGGAAGAGTTGTGGAAAGGAAACATTGAAACCGCGTGATGGAAATACCAAATTACCGTCTGGGAAAAAATTGACAAAGGGATGGAAAAAAAAAAAAAAAAAATGATAGGTTACGTTTCGTCCCGCTCCCAAATTTATTTCTATGTCGTTGAGTTATTTTTGGATTTTTTTGAGGCGACAGATGTTATCAAAACTTCAAATTGAAGTTTGAAGCCTGAAAGTGAAACGTTGTATAGTGGTTGCTGGTTTTGTAGTCTGATGGTTCGATATTGTGGGGTTTTACAGCAAGGTTATTGAGGGTACGAAGGAAATTCTCAATATTTCAAGAACTTTAAGTCGCAGCTCATTTTTTTTTTTTAATTTTATTTTTTATTATTATTTATTCTTTGAGCCTCATTTTCGTGACTGTAACTGCTAAGGTTTTATCATCCGTCCCGAAAAGAAAGAGAGCAGAAAGACAGGATAGGAGAAAGCCAGCCTTTCCTTTCTCGTAATAAAATCCGTTCAGGAGAAAATCCGCCCCGGGCGGTAATCGAACCCGCGGCCTAGCGCTCACAAGGCAAACGCACCACCAACCTAGCTAACTAGGCTGGCTGAAGAAGCCCTCTCAAAGCTCTGAGTGCACCGACATATAAGTAACAGGTAAAAATCCTCCTCTCTTGTAGGTACTTCCAGAAGACATCTGAGAATACTTGTCTTTAGGCTGGAGAAAACTTTTCCCTCTTGAAATAATCGTAACGTCTTCACTTTCCTCGTAAAGTTTTCTCTTGAAACGAAACTTGGAAAACTCCCTAGAGCACAAAAAAATCCCCTTAGGAAGCTTACGACTGCGACTGTCTATTTCGTCTAGATACTTATTTCTCTCTCTCTAACATCTCTCCCTCTTCCTTCTTCTTTCCCACTTTCAGCCATCTTTCCTCTCACTTACTCTGACTTCTGTCCGTCTGATCCTCTTTCCTGAAGATTTTCCTTCTTTTTTAGCCCTTTTTTTCCTTTCTTCCTCCCTCAGCTTTGTCTTTTTCTCTCCTTTCCCTTCTCTTCTCAAAGTCTCATTCCTCCTTTTCCTCAGTCTCTTTCCCTTCCCTCCCTCTCTTTGGACTTTAAGGGTCTGAGTGCCAAAAATTCATCTTGAAAAGAATCCAATCTAAGAAGACGAGAAAAACCTGCTGAATTGGTTCTTTCGTGCTTACCAGCTAACTAGAACTTGGCCCGGCGCACTGCTCATATTCTTCCACCCCCTCGCTCCCATCTCAGAGGGTGGGGAAAAGAGGGGTAATTTTCCCCCTTTTATTCTCATAAGCCACAAATAACAATCCATTTTCCTAAGGTGACAGTTACGGAGGGATTTCCCTCCCTCCTAATATTCTTCCCTCCCTTGGAATATTTTGACCAAGGGTTTTTATGGCTCTCCAGTTCTTGTCATACCTAAGTATAAATATTATTATTGGAGTTGAACTTTGTGTCAGGGGCCTAAAAAAGGGCCCTGTCGCCAAAATGAAAGCGAAACATAAATTTTAGCAGCATTAAAACATGAGAGAGATAAATAGATTAGGTAGGTACCAAAAGGTTTACTATTTTTAAATCTATATACACCTACACCTACCTGTTTGCACCAAATAACTATGATGAATTATAAAATAATACCCTGCAAATGAATTATATAAAATAATAAATTCGTGGGAAGAGAGGGAGAAAGAAAATGTGTGGACAGACTTTGACACAACACGTTAGCAAAAATAGTGGAGATGCCAAAACTACAACATCCAAATTTCTGTCTTATTTGGAGCAAGATACTTTCTTTTATTATTATTATTTTTTTCATAACCAAATATATAAATATATAACAATACTCCATTATCAAAAGCATAAGGCTTAACAATCTGCCTTGTTCATTTAGGAATTCTAAGATCTGATAGTTATGTCATAATATGTATGGAGTATGGATTTCGGGATCTTATGAGTCTATTCTGCCAGGCCTAAATGTTGTACTTTCCTCTGATCGATCAGTCCCTGTGTCACGAGGGAGATCTATTCTGCCAGGCCTAAATGTGTTTTTGTCTGAATAGACTGTCCCTGTGTCACAAGTATCTAGCTATGTCCGGCCCTGGAAGCAACAGCATTTCCATTCTTCCAAAAATGGGTAGGTGTATTTATTCTTCTGACGATATTTCATATTAGCAAATTTCTGTCTTATTCATTTAGGAATTCTAAGATCTGATAGTTATGTCATAATATGTATGGATTTCGGGATCTTATGAGTCTATTCTGCCAGGCCTAAATGTTGTACTTTTCTCTGATCGATCAGTCCCTGTGTCACGAGGGAGATCTATTCTGCTAGGCCTAAATGTGTTTTTGTCTGAATAGACTGTCCCTGTGTCACAAGTACCTAGCTATGTCCGGCCCTGGAAGCAACAGCATTTCCATTCTTCCAAAAATGGGTAGGTGTAGGTATTCTTCTGACGATATTTCATATTGTGCGTTTGTATGCGTACGAGCGTGCGAAACCAACTTTTCATTCTCATGTCATCTTTTATTTTTTTTCCTTTTGTCTCTTCCCTTATCCATTTCCTTTTTCTTTCTATAGTTTTTTATTCTTCTTCTGGTTCTTCCTCATTCTCCTCTTATTCTTCTTACTTCTTCTATCGTCCTCTTCCTACTTTCCCTCTCATTTATCTCTCTGTTCTCCTTCTTCTGTCCCTCCTCTTCAGCTCTTCTTCCTCCTCTTGTTGTTTCATTTCCTCTCCCTTTTCTATACCATTCTCTTCTCCTTCTTTCCCCTCTTATATTCTCCTCCTCCTCCTCTTTTACTCATTCCAATCTCCTTCGTCTTATTCGACCTCTTCTTTTGCTCCTTCTTCCACTTCTTCTTTTTCCTTCTCGTTCTTCTTGATTTTCCTCTCCTTCTGTTTATGTGTTCTTTTTCTACTCTCCTTACTCCCCTTGTTCTATTTTCTTTTCTTCTTACCTCCTCCTTCTTTTGTTCCTTCTGCTGTAATTTCTCTCCTCTTTTTCTTCTTCTCCTCCGTAATCCTCCTCCATCTCCTTCTCTTTATTGTTATTTTCTCAATTTCCTTTCAACAAGTTCTGTTGCTTTCTGCTGATGTTTGTGACTGGTAATATATGACCACTGGAGACGTGATTGTCTACAGTCTACGTACTTATTCGTCTACTTTTTTCAGTCTGATTTTTTTTCTTCTTCTTTAGGTATCTATTTTGCCGCTCTTCCCAAGAGTTTGTCTAATTTTAATGACATTTGGCAGAAGTACCTAGGTATTTAATAACACGTAAAGGACACAAAGGAAATTTTATCATTAAGAGTTTGGTGCTGATTGGACCTTTGTGGCCCCATGAGACTTTGAAGAAATCCTGTTACTCACCATTTCTCACTACTTCCGAACGGCCATTTGAATTTTGATTAAACTTCGCAACTAGGATTTTTTTTAAGAGGTTTGACAGAGGGAACTGTAACTGCTAAGGTCTTATCGTCCCGAAATCGAAGAAAAAAGGAGAACGAACAATAAAATTATCCCATCAGGATAAAATCCGCCCTGGGCGGGAATCGAACCCGCGGCCTAGCGCTTACAAGGCAGACGCACTACCAACTTCGCAACTAGGATTAAAACATCGCCTAGGCTCAATTATCGGTGCCATTTAGGCTGCATTGATGGCTACTGCCCCTGGCTAGGTCCCCAGCACAAACCCTGCAAAACCCAACTGCAACACATCAGAAGTAACCAGAAAAAGTCATAAAATGAGAAAAATATTCTGGTAGGGAAGAGAAGAGATGGGAGAGGGGAGAGAGAGAGATAGGGGGAGAGAAAGCCGAACAAAAAACATGCATTAAATCAGAACAAAATGGTGGTAATTATAAAAACATGAATTCGCAAGAAAGATAACACAAACCCTGCAAGACCCAACTGCAACACATCATAAGTAACCAGAAAAAGTCATAAAATGAGAAAAACATTCTGGCAGGGAAGAGAAGAGATGGGAGAGGGGCAGATAGAGAGGGGAGAGAGGGGGGGAGAGAAAGCCGAACAAAAAACATGCATTAAATCAGAACAAAATGGTGGTAATTATAAAAACATGAATTCGCAAGAAAGATAACCCCTCCCTTGGAATATTTTGACCAAGGGTTTTTATGGCTCTCCAGTTCTTGTCATACCTACCTAAGTATAAATATTATTATTGGAGTTGAACTTTGTGTCAGGGGCCTAAAAAAGGGCCCTGTCGCCAAAATGAAAGCGAAACGTAGAAAGATAACTTAATACGTTTATAATGAATGAAAGAGAGAGAGAGAGAGCCCCCGGGTTGAAACGAGTTTTAAATAGAAATGGGGAGAAAAATTAAATAAATTAAAAGATAGTGAAAAAAAAGAGTATGAGAAAGAGGATAAAGAAAAAGATAAAAATGAAATAAAATGAGGGGGAGCAGATGAAGAAAGAGAAGTCATCAGAGGGATGCTAAAAGTTATACCAAGAGAGAGAGAGAGGAAGAGAGAGAGGGAGGGAGGGAGAGAGAGGGAAAGAGAGGAAGAGAGAGATGGGTTCCAGAAGGTATCAAAGCTCGAGGGTTATACCATAAAGGGCAACTCTCTTCTATAGCCTATCCCAGTGATTCCCAAACTGTTGTCCGCGGCCCCCGAGAGGGCTGTGAAGGACTTTGAGACCAACGAGAAGATCTCATAAAATTAGTAAAGAAGCCGCAGCGCGTTCAGAATTGAAGAAAAAGGGCCACATAGGAAAAAAAAAAGTTTTACCTAGGACATCTGGTCTATTCCGTAGAAATAATGTAGTCTTTTTCTTCCTTTGATTTTTTTTTTTTTTTTTTTTAACTATTATTATTGTGTGATATAGGTACCTTTGGTCTGGTAAAGCTTCAAAAGGTTTTGGGAAGATTTCTTTAATTCCATTTTTCATAGGTAGGTGGTATTATTTCCTACTGTTATTGTTCGAGATGTTATAGATACTTATTCGGTCTGGTTCAATTTTACGGGTTTTTGTGAACCTTCAACCAAATACAAACATGGTTGATTGCTTTGTTCGCTGATTGGTTGATATAATGAATTAATTATTTATTCTCTTGAACTTTCTTCCTCTTCGATTCAGTTTGATTTAGTTTGTTAGTCCGATTTTCGACAATCACATTTAACATCCACACATGGCCCTGTTGCTTAGCGTGTAAATAAATAAATAAAATAAAATAACATTTAACATCTCAAGGACATTAATTTGTTCACAAAATTTCAGAAATGTTTGTCTACTTGGGAAAAATTGTGAGCCAAAACACCCTGTAAGAAATTTATCTCCAATTATACAGCAAATATTTTCTTTCCCCTCCAATTATTTAGATACAAAAGAACAAATACTACTTTGGAGCTTTATAATATTGTTTGCTTAAATTTCGACCCCTCTGTTTGTTAAGTCAGGTAGCAAGCTTAGACTTTTTGTTATTTTTGAGAAATTTTAGGTTAGGTAGATGGGTATTGTTATTCATATTTCATTTTGATTTTTTGTTCCTACTTCTTTTTAACAAATGTGTGTATGCTAAAATAAGTTACCTATACCTACCAGCTACTGAAACATTTACGTGTATGTATAAATAATGTCAATCAAATTAAATGATCTGTATAGTGTTCATTCAAAATTGTAATCACGTAGATATCGGCCATTTCTTGAAGGCACTATTGGAATGGTTACTTTTTTTTGACATGTGATGGGAGCTAACAAATGCCTGCCTTTCTACCCTCTGACTTATTCTCATGTCAACCTGTACTCTCTGAATTTTTCATTATATTAAATTTCCCTTTCACAATGAAAAGGGCCTGGAGCTTTTCGAATACAAAAAGATCGGGAACTTTGTCACGACTCCATTTTCAAAAATAAATTCCGGGGTCAATGAACTTTTGAAATTAAAATTTCCAGCATAGGTATCTTGCTCGTGTGATATAGGTACCTTTGGTCTGGTAAAGCTTCAAAAGGTTTTGGGAAGATTTCTTTAATTCCATTTTTCATAGGTAGGTAAGAGAGAGAGTGAGATATAAAGGTATTTGAGTGTGAGAGGTTCTCATCTTCCCAAAAAGAGTGGTACAATTGCAAGATTAAGTGGAAAGAGGAGAAAAAGAGAATGGAGAAGGTAGAAGAAAAAGAAAGAAGAAGAAGAAGAAGAAGAAGGAGCAGAAGGAGGAGGAAGAAGATGAAGAGGATGAAGGGGACTGAAAAAAGTGAGAAAAAAAAGTTGCTAGAGGAAAAAAAGGAGGTAATTAGAATAATAATTATCATCAAAGGCTTAAAAATTCAGTCTTTCTCTCTCTCTTTTTTTAAAGTAAATATTGCAGATATTTAGATACCTACCATAAAAAAGGAGAGAGAGAAAAAGGGAGAGAAAGAGAGAGAGAGAAAGAGAGAGAGAGAGAGAGAGAGAGAGAGAGAGAGAGAGAGAGAGCACGGGATAGACGGATGAGATAAACAACTTTTTTTTTAATTTTTAGCATACATAGCTACAGAATATATCTACCTACTTATGTTATGTACCTATACCGAGGTAGCTATAGGGTACCCACACTGGACTCCAGCTAGGATATACCTACTTAATATTTGCAAGGTAGGTAGGAACAAAATCTAAATCCTTTGATTAAAGAAGGAACATTATTTATTTCCTCGTAATTAAACAGCATCCTAATTGCTATTTTTCTGAGAATTCATTCTCATAAAAAAAAAAACATCCTAATTGCTATTTTTCTGAGAATTCATTCTCATGAAAAGAAAAAGGAAAAAAAAAAAAAAAAAAAGAAAGGGCCCGGGTTATTTTATACGCTCTAGAAAAGGAAAATTAACCGTTCGTAGTCAAGTCACCCTAAAATACTACACATTTTTGTTTCCTCTCGAGAAAGGTAGAGACAGTAGTTCATTTTTCTTCTCTTTTTTTTTTATCAATTTATTCTAGTCCAATATTTTTCTCTAAAATGAAACCCATTTTTTAGAAATGTAAAATTGAAAAAATAAAGGAAAATAACAGCTGAAAATGAGGGGGGATCAAATAAACCAAAATGATAGACGGAACCAAAACGATTTTCCAAATTTTCTGAGCAACTCCCAATTCGCAATGGTTGTTACCAAAATATTTGACCATCATGTGCACAGCAATCACTCACGGGTTAATGGTGTTAATACAGCAGTGTTAATACTAATACGAGTAGTGTTGGGAGCTAAAACGGAGTGGGGTGGAAAAAGATGTAAAAGGCAGATATAAAACAGAAATTTGTAAAGGATGACATTTCAGATAGCACATAGCAGACACGAAGAGATTAATTCTCCGAAAAGTCCGGGTTTTTTAATAAAATTCCATACCTCGGCTGGGATTGAACCCACGCCCTCCTGTTTACCAGGCGAGCGCCTTGACCTATTGAGGATAAAATTCCATACCTCGGCTGGGATTGAACCCACGCCCTCCTGTTTACCAGGCGAGCGCCTTGACCAAACCACCGAGGCTTAGTCTGGCTGGGGGAATTTGAACAGAGAGTGTAGACCTGTTTAATCTGGCTAAGGGACTAACAGATAAAATTCCATACCTCGGCTGGGATTGAACCCACGCCCTCCTGTTTACCAGGCGAGCGCCTTGACCACTACACCACCAGATCTTCAAATTAAGTTAGGGTAAGTAGGTAATAGCTTAGCATCACATAAAAAGCCCATCAAGGAGTGGACCAAAAGTCCCATTGGTGGGCTAAGCTTCACGAATTTGCAAAGACCACGAGCAGATCGGCATATACGAAATAAGACTGTCGCCACTGTCCACCTGTCCAGTACCTAATCCAATTAAACGTTCGAAAAAATAAAGTTTTCATCGTTAAACAACACAAACACAAAAGTCAAACGCTAGTTCCCCCCCCCCTGCCCCTCCACCCCTGTGTTTGTTACATAACGTTTTTGTGAAAAGATTATGTCAAAAATGTATTTTGATGCCAAAAAGTTTCTTTTTTACAAAACTATGAGGGAAAGGAAGAGATGGAGTGAGAGATCATGATGAAAATATTTCACATTAACAAAATTTCACATAGAAAAAGAGGGAAAAAAAAGTAAATTTATGAACTTTTACTCTTTAAAAAATGCACCCCTACAGAGAAGAGCTTTCGTTCCATAGAGGAA
>NW_007378908.1:66394-78270 GCF_000475195.1 Diaphorina citri | reverse complement strand
CACGAACACTCAGCATACCGCGTCGAAGTGAATTGTGACCCATTGTAATTCTACTGAACCATAGCTAAAGACTCTAGAGTAAACAACAGAGAGGTCGATTTGGTGTAACAAGCAAAACACACAAGGCGATATTGCTGGATACTAGTTTGAAACTGCTAATCACACCAATAGTATCACGAAGAGAAAGGAGATATACAATGAATGTTGAAAACAATTATAAAATCCCTGAAAAGGCATTCTTTCATTGTCGTGTCTTCTGATGGACCTGATGGGGGAAGGGGACCCAAGGGGGAAGAGTGAGGACGAAAAGCTTCAATGATGAAATTGAAATGGTACCTACCTTTGAAGATGTTTTGAGTACGTGATACCCAAAAGGTCAGAAATGAGTAGAATGAGTACTTGAGTAGACTAGTAAAGCTCTATCACAAAATAATTCAAGCACACATACGTATTGCCAAATAAAACGACTCTGAACATTTAATTAGCTAAAGGTACTTGGATAGTTTTCAAGATATTATGTAAAAGGGCGGAAAATGTTAAACTCTTGAGGAAAGACAGAAGTTTCCTTCGTTACAGGAACTGTTCGTAAGAAAGCAAAGACATTGCGGAGCGACAACTATTTCTCCATGATGACTCCCACGTGAGAAATTCTCCCAGTTTGAACTTATAAATTACAATTACCAGCAAAACACACTCCACACACACATACAAGTACCTTATTTATTTTCATGTTAATAATATGCATGCGCTGCACTGTTAACAAGATGCGTCCACAAGGAATACACCGCAATGGTGGGAGTTCTCATTGCTGATGCTGTGACGAAGTAGAATATCGGATTTCGGATTGGCCAAAGATGGTCAACGAATACTTTTGTTAACTCAAATAAATGGATTTCTTAACATTGTAAGAATGACTTCTTGTCCTTGCTCATACGTAAAAGTACATATTTGTGTATGTACCTTGTATACCTATACCTACAAATGTAAAAGACTTTGGTGTTTCCTTTTTTCGAAATTTTCAACTATGAACGTGTCTTATCTTTAAACAACCGACTACCAATTAAAATTGTAATAGATACCTACGCAGTTCTTATAGATTGTGTTCTAGGTTAGGGATCTATACTTGCAAATAAAGGCAAATGCACAAAGTCAGAGAGAATGTAGATAGAAGTTATGGCGTAGGAATTCAAAGGTCAAAAATTTAATTGGTGGAGATACATATTATAGGTACCTACCTACGTACCTACTTATACCTGTACGACCCAATACGTGTGTAGGTATGATTTTAAGTTACTCCCTATTTGAACAACTGCATTCTCTGGACATATCGTGTGCATTAAACTAGTACTAATTTATGTGTCTAACTTTATTTTTAAACTTCCAATATACAATTTACTCCATTTTTATGAACATGTTTTTTCTCTTCATATTTCCATGCTACAATGCCAAGATCTCATTGCTGGAGCGTTAGCCTTAATGTTATTTCTAATGGAGAAAACATCAAAAGTTTCGATCATGTTTCTGTTTCCCTGGTATATCGTGTATTATTTCTTAGTGCAGGATTTATTGCCCATATAAACTTTCATTTAGACCTTATCGTTTTATTTGTATCGGTCTTGGAAGTAATTTCTATTGGTGGAATATATTTAAATCAATAACTTTAAAGTCTTTCTGGTTCAAAAAGTATGTTGGAGATTATTATCATTATGAAAATGGTTTTATGCCCATTATTTACAAGGTAATTTGATGTTCAACATTGATAAGATTACACTCCTGTTTCCAAAGATTTTATCTAAATTCAGGATCACTTTTAGAAGTTACAGGAAAACCATCATTACAAGATTCCTTATCGTACATGCAAGAGCTATCAATCGCAAATGTGCATATTGGCACTGATGTCTCGAAGTACTTGCATAGATATTCCTTGGATAGATTAGGTGGGGGGAGTATAATGAAGTCAGTCTAAAAGAATTCCAACTTCCAACTCGTTTAGCACAAATGCATGGATATTCATTCTGTGCGGAAATCATTATTTAGTTTTGTGGTGCGACCTCAGACCCAACAACCCAGACCTTCCTTCCGCCGCGCCACTCCGCTCCACTCTACATAGACGTTAATTAGGTACGTTAGGTGAGTTCTCGAGTTCTGGTCATCGACCCGCCAGAGATTCTAAGGGTCAATTCAAGTTTAAGCTTAACGTTCAAGCGTATAACTTATTGGAACGTGATTGTTATTAGGAACTGCTTAACGTATGATTTACGATGCAAGGACTGATAATGTTCCTTGCAGACTACAACACACAACACGCAAGATGGTAATTAATTAATTGTATTAGAAAACGAGCGAACACTGAGCCTAAGTCCTAACCATATAACCAATGTAGTCTGTATCTATTAGCATACATAATGGGTTTGGGAATGGAATTTCCAAGTCGAGTTGGAAATTAGCGAAAGAGTTGAATTCTTCACCCGCAGCTGAGAACAATATCTTGGTGCTTGGTCTGATGTTTGAACACAGTACAGTCGAGTTGGAAATTAGCGAAAGAGTTGAATTCTTCACCCGCAGCTGAGAACAATATCTTGGTGCTTGGTCTGATGTTTGAACACAGTAGGTACAGTACCAATAGTATCCTTACAAATAACAAGACAATATGTATGTATAATAAATATTAGGTATAGGTGTTCTTCACAGTACAGTACCAATAGTATCCTTACAAATAACAAGAAAATATGTATGTATAATAAATATTAGGTATAGGTGTTCTGAGGTATTTATTAATACAGAATTAATTACTCATTATGTACGTGTTGTTTGAATTTTGAAGCCATGGTATACTAGCTACCTAGGTACGCGTACATACTTATTAATACAGAATTAATTACTCATTATGTACGTGTTGTTTGAATTTTGAAGCCATGGTATACTAGCTACCTAGGTACGCGTACATACGTAAACATATACTCGTACATCGATCCCCCGGCTTCAAAAATGCCACACGTAGGTAGCTAAGGTAATTGACATAATATGTTATGTGTCAACATATACTCGTACATCGATCCCCCGGCTTCAAAAATGCCACACGTAGGTAGCTAAGGTAATTGACATAATATGTTATGTGTCCAATTAGTAGGTAGATACAACTTTGAAGTTGCACTATGTCTCTGAGGCAGAAATTCCTATATCCCAAATTTATTTGAATTTATGTCCAAATTCGTATGTACATACACCCGATGAGCTATGAGGTAAAAAAAAAAATCTAGACTTGATCATTTTTCTTCTATTAATTTGTTTAGTTGGTTGTTAGATCTAGGATATTTTTCATCCAAGTCGTTTGAATGAATCTCTAAGGTTCTTCGGTGTGTCTTTTCCAGTATGACGAACTTTGTTCCTTGTGGGAATGATGTAAGAAGAGTGGAACAATGCTGTCTGCTTGGTATTCAGGGATGGATTATGAAGTTTGAGTGTTTTTATGTACTCTCGACTGAGTTCTGTTGGAAATTTAACCTAATAGCATTAACGATCTTTCTACTTAATTAATTACATATTACAATAAAATTATTATACTAACAAAACTTTGAAATTTTCAAGAGGAACGAATATAGTTTAATAAATGCAACTACGTACAAGGCATTATAGGCTCTTTGTTAAACTTCTGTATCATAATCATAATATCTCGCACAATATACAGGGTGGCTCAATCTAATGTGCTGTGGCTGTACATACTGTACAAGGTCCAAGTCAAGACTGAAATCGAGAGCTCTCTTTCATTTTCATTTCACAATTGGAAAATTTCTTTTAGGTCGTCAGAGGGTCCTTATCTCTTTTTAGGCCTTGATTTCGTCCCAATCGAAGATACCGGAGCCCGTTTGTCTCTTGTTCATCCGAGTGATGCAAATGGACTCTGTATGTCCCTTCTTGTCTTTCTCTTGTCTTGGTGAAATATTTGGCCAGGTATCGCGCCTTACAAACTTTGGATCCCAATCGAAGATACCGGAGCCCGTTTGTCTCTTGTTCATCCGAGTGATGCAAATGGACTCTGTATGTCCCTTCTTGTCTTTCTCTTCTCTTGTCTTGTCTTGGTGAAATATTTGGCCAGGTATCGCGCCTTACAAACTTTGGGAAGATTAAATTGGGGACTGACGATGGCTATGTTTATCTTCAGATCTTCACATATTCCAAATTCCGAGTATTAGACGTCCTATTGAAAACGCCATGGGTTACCCTGTAGAGTCGCCAGAGTTCATAACTCTTGCGAACATTACCTTATGCCCAATAGGTGTTTTGAGAAATAGTAATAAACTTTTAATTCTTCTATTAGTTCTACCATAGAGAGTACGAGTATGAACTTAACGTTACTTTTGTAGCTTCTCTCCCTCTCTCTCTCTCTCTCTCTCTCTTTCTCTCTCTCTCTTTCTCTCTCTCTTTCAGTCTCTGTCTCTCTCTCTTTCAGTCTCTAGAAATAGTAATAAACTTTTAATTCTTCTATTAGTTCTACCATAGAGAGTACGAGTATGAACTTAACGTTACTTTTGTAGCTTCTCTCTCTCTCTCTCTCTCTCTCTCTCTCTCTTTCAGTCTCTGTCTCTCTCTCTTTCTCTTTCGGTCTCTCTCTTGGTATCTATTATAGTTCTGAATGAACTTTCCGTCATGAGGTCGAGATTTGTCCTCAGTTTCCTTGGCCATGAGATAGATATATCTCGGGTATATCCTTGATTTACACACATAAACACAGAAAGAATTGGGTACATTGGTATACTTTACCCAAACCTTAATGGTTAGGGTATCATTGACTTTGAACTTTGAATTGAAACTCCCTCAGTTTCCTTGGCCATGAGATAGATATATCTCGGGTATCGGGTATATCCTTGATTTACACACATAAACACAGAAAGAATTGGGTACATTGGTACTTTACCCAAACCTTAATGGTTAGGGTATCATTGACTTTGAACTTTGAATTGAAACTCTAACTTACTTCTCTTGACAAATTACCCATTTGGACTCAGGGAACCCTAAAACGGATTAATGGTAAAAGAAAGTGAAAGGATGATCCTGTGGGAAAAAGGGGAAATATGTGGAGACATTTTCCAACCTATCTTATGAGTTATGAGATATGTTCCTTATAATACATATATGTATGTTGCACACGTGTTAATATGATTATGTGTGAGCATAATTCCTCCGTGCTTAGGATTAGCGGATTTAGCGGTTGATACAAACCGCTACTTGGCGTAAGCTGCGCTTATGAATAAAACCGTGCCAGAAGAGCAGGTGCACATTTCTCGACGAAATAAGGTTGGGAATTCATAGAAGCGGAAGAGAATGGAGAAAAAGGGATAGGGAATGAGGAAGAAAAGGACATAAGGAAGAAGGGAGAAATACGGAAGAAAGAATGTATGAAGAAACGGGGAAGAAGGGAGATGGGATAAGTAGATGCAGGGGCTAAGGTTGGAAATTCATAGAAGCGGAAGAGAATGGAGAAAAAGGGGCGGAAGAGAATGAAGAAAAAGGGATAGGGAATGAGGAAGAAAAGGACATAAGAAGGGAGAAGAGAGGAATACGGAAGAAAGAATGTAGGAAGAAACGGGGAAGAAGGGAGATGGGATAAGTAGATGCAAGGAGGAATGAGGATGAAAAGGAGGGACGAAGGGTAAAGGAATGAGGAAATAAGAAAGTAGGAAGAAAAGGATAAAAAGGGGGGATAAGTGGATGCAAGGAGGAAGAGATGGAGGAGAAGGAATGATAATGACTTGCGAAATGTTGGGAGACGTGACGTACTTGAAACAAACATGTGTAGCTTGTAGAATAATATAATACGAGTAGTTAGATATTTCCTATATCTCGAGATACGAGTACTCGTGCAAGATATACCTAAGTGACTTTGACGGGTAGGATCATTATTTTATTGATATCAATTTGATATTGTAAAGCTGATTGATGTTATCTATTTTTCTTTGTAAAGTTTGCAGACTTACCAATTTGTGTTGTTTTTGGTAAATGTGTAGAGGTTGTCATTTAAGTTTTGTTACCTATTTCTTTCTTACAGTTCCTTGTTCAGTTTTGTTGGTGTTTGACTTTTAGACGGCATTTTCAATGTGTGCATTGCTTTCTATGATTCCAGTTGGAATGAAATCGGGTTTCAAGATCTTTTGATTGGTATGATTGACTCTCTTGGGGTATCTACTAGATCTGATAAGATGGCATGTAGATCCGCCGATAAGATTGTGTTCTTAGGGTTCAGTCTCCATTGCATTGGCATAGCTCTGTGATCTCTCCATAGTTTGATTATAGAACTTGATTGTCACTCGTCTCGTCTTGTCTTCAACTTGACATTGTTGTGTTTTGTGTATTGAACTTTATTGTCCTCACCAAACGAGTAGCTTGTAGACAGGAGAAAACGCGATTTTAACAAAGGGTTATGTACAATTGTACAGTACCTTGAACTTTATTGTCCTCACCAAACGAGTAGCTTATAGACAGGAGAAAACGCGATTTTAACAAAGGGTTATGTACAATTGTACAGTACATATTATTAGGTAGGTACATTTGTGGCTAAAATTCCTCACTTGGGTACATTTGTACGTTGTGTGCTATTTACTTAATGGGCACATGTATAACATTCCAGATGACAATTCAATGCATACTTAACCAGACAACCCGTTTTATATTGGACGTGTATCAAATGAAATGTCCATTTCAAATTGGGCAGGAATTGTTAAACGACTGTGGTAGGAATTTTTTAGGCGAGCTTCCATATGAGAGCTTTAAAATTCTTCTTGTTTCTCAAAAGAAACGTCCAAAAGAAAAGAGACTTGCGATCTATTGGTTTCCATTTTCTAATTCCATTGCATTCGTCCCTTTTCCTCTCAATTTTAATGGGCACCATTTTGTGCCTTCTTCAAGTTACAAACACTGATAAACAAACATCTAAACCTGAAGTCAAATTTGAATTTAAAACTTTTGCTTGAAAAATAAGAGAAGGTAGAATTTTTTATTGAATGATTCGTGATATTCGATAGCTCTCTTCATTCTGTCAAGTGTTTTGTCTTGTCCTACTTTCCCGATCGACAGGAGTGGAAAAGCAAAGGAGAAAAACTCTTATATTACATTTCTTGCTTTTTTTATTACATTTCTTGCTTTCGCAATAAAGTCGAGAAATCTTTGCATTTTTCTTGACTGAGTAACTAAATAATTTGATATGATGATACCAATGCAATTTTTCAATTGCATTCATAAGTGTACGAATTTCAATTTGGGATCAAGGATTCCAGGGAAGCTCTAGAGTTACTCGGGTTTATAAAGTCGAGAAATCTTTGCATTTTTCTTGACTGAGTAACTAAATAATTTGATATGATGATACCAATGCAATTTTTCAATTGCATTCAATAAGTGTACGAATTTCAATTTGGGATCAAGGATTCCAGGGAAGCTCTAGAGCGGATTTGGGTTTGATCACAGAGTTTGGGAGTAAGTCATTAGGTTACGATTGCTACGAATCAGATTGAAACCATAACATAACGTCGCGTGGGACGTTCAGTGTATTGAAACGTCAGCGTCAGTGAAAATTCACGAGCTCCCAATCTACCTATTATGTCTTCATGTCTTTGGTTCTCACCTATACAGAATATGTAGGTAATTGTCTTGAAAATGGAGTAATGCGTCCAGGTTTTGAATAGCCAAAGACACATAGTGGCTAGATCCACTGTACAAGGCAGACATTGGAGTTTTTTTTCGATCAGCAAGGACCTTACTGACGTGTTTCTTTTCCATATCAAATTGATAAGTTTTCAAAAGAAACCAAGAACTTCCACATAGAACAAACATTCATCCAGACAATGTCAAGTCACTCAAGTCACTATATTCTCTGGGGAAGATATTGAACACAAAGCGTCAGTGAAAATTCACGAGCTCCCAATCTACCTATTATGTCTTCATGTCTTTGGTTCTCACCTATACAGATATATGTAGGTAATTGGTAATTGTCTTGAAAATGGACTAATGCGTCCAGGTTTTGAATAGCCAAAGACACATAGTGACTGGATCCACTGTACAAGGCAGACATTGGAGTTTTTTTTCGAGGTTTTGAATAGCCAAAGACACATAGTGACTGGATCCACTGGCGTCAGTGAAAATTCACGAGCTCCCAATCTACCTATTATGTCTTCATGTCTTTGGTTCTCACCTATACAGATATATGTAGGTAATTGTCTTGAAAATGGACTAATGCGTCCAGGTTTTGAATAGCCAAAGACACATAGTGACTGGATCCACTCTACAAGGCAGACATTGGAGTTTTTTTTCGATCAGCAAGGACCTTACTGACGCGTTTCTTTTCCATATCAAATTGATAAGTTTTCAAAACAAACCAAGAACTTCTACATAGAACAAACATTCATCCAGACAATGTCAAGTCACTCAAGTCACTATTCTCTGGGGAAGATATTGAACACAAATCAAGTCAGAATGATGAAGAAGGTTTCAAGAGAAAGAGAGGGGGAGCTCAGGCTAATATCATGACAAGTCCTCACTCTAGGGATGTCGGGCAAACTTTTTTAATTAAAAAACACAAGAAATCAAATAAAACAAGACATTCTCCATCTCTAAGGTTCTTCGGTGTGTCTTTTCCAGTATGACGAACTTTGTTCCTTGTGGGAATGATGTAAGAAGAGTGGAACAATGCTGTCTGCTTGGTATTCAGGGATGGATTATGAAGTTTGAGTGTTTTTATGTCTCTCAATTGAAAATGCATTGAAAATTACGATTCATTTCATCATCGCAATATCAAAATGAAAAGCTTTTCGTTATCCGAAAATAATTTTGATTTTTCAAATGTGTGGTTCAACTGTTTCGTTTGATTAATAATTAATTTTCCAAAATACCCTGGAGACCTCTAAACTTTGAACGACGGCATCACAGTTAATGCTATGGTGGTGGTAGTGGAGGGGGCTATAAATATTAAAACCATTGGCATTGCTGGCAAAACATAAACATATTATAATAATGAAACACCAGACAAATGGGGGACTCTCTGCTCTGGAGTATTTAAAAGTTCTAAATCTCTCCACAAAACTTGCAAGTTATCTTTTTTGTCTCAATGATAAATAAAATAAAAAACATTGTGAAGAGACGAAGAGCGTGCTGTGGTTTATAGTATCTTTTGATAATCTTATAGGGAGAGATTTTATCCAATGGAGCTAAGCTGTTAAGTGTAAAGATAAATAAAAGATCACACATAAAACCCTACCAAAAAAACTTGGCTAGATGGCTAGTAATATTATGCACAAAACTTGCAAGTTATCTTTTTTGTCTCAATGATAAATAAAATAAAAAACATTGTGAAGAGACGAAGAGCGTGCTGTGGTTTATAATTATAGTATCTTTTGAACTTTTGATAATCTTATAGGGAGAGATTTTATCCAATAGAGCTAAGCTGTTAAGAGTAAAGATAAATAAAAGATCACACATAAAACCCTACCAAAAAACTTGGCTAGATGGCTAGTAATATTATCTGAAGAGACGAAGAGCGTGCTGTGGTTTATAGTATCTTTTGATAATCTTATAGGGAGAGATTTTATCCAATGGAGCTAAGCTGTTAAGAGTAAAGATAAATAAAAGATCACACATAAAACCCTACCAAAAAACTTGACTAGATGGCTAGTAATATTATGTCCTTGGAACTTTGGTGAAACCTGAGGGGAATCTGAGGCCAGAATTGATCAAAAATGTGTCTCCAATTGCATTTTGAGGTCCTTTTTTGAGAGAACCATAAAAGCTAGGTCGGTATAGGATGTCTAATTCATTGTCAGCTATATCGTAATACCAAGTGACACCATGTCAACCTACGAGTACATTATCTATTTGTGCAGTAGGTAGGTATCTATGCGACATTGTGACAGTTGATGTCACTCGCCGTTTCAATGAATGTCAGAGAACACAACACAGTCTCTATGTCTATGACACTTGAGAAATCTCAACTTGCTACATTTCCCCATAAACTATAGACATCTTAGAATTAGAAAGATGAGAATAGGTATACGAATAGTACAAGTACTTGAGTTGGTAAAGTGTTACCTATGTATCTAGTATTCTACTAAGTTTGTTAGCTAATTACACCCTCTATATGTTGGATAAATATGGTAATTATTTAACCTACTTGCTTTTAAGAGTAAGTTTCTTAGGTCAGTCCATCATCATTTAACCTTATATGTCAAAGACATGGAACCTGGTAAAATATAGGCACCAACATTCACTATAACAATTACCTAATTAGGGAAAATTATTCGTTCAGAGAAGATTGACAACTTGACTGACTGCAAGACGAAGAGATAGGAAAATGTTTATTCGCACTATAACTATACTTTCCGAAGACAAACTTCTTGAATAAGTTTATATGAATATGATACAGGAATAAGTTCATCCAATAGGGAACACACCTTGTGACTCGAAAACTAAACGAACTAACGCCAAGCGTATCTTAAATCCTAACTTAGACTCCACTGTTTACATTAGCATCATGCAGTGCGAGAGAGCATATTATTTCCATATTTAAATGAAACTATGCTGTTGTTGTTCCATGTTTGTTAGCTAATTACACCCTCTATATGTTGGATAAATATGGTAATTATTTAACCTACTTGCTTTTAAGAGTAAGTTTCTTAGGTCAGTCTATCATCATTTAACCTTATATGTCAAAGACATGGAACCTGGTAAAATATAGGCACCAACATTCACTATAACAATTAATTAGGGAAAATTATTCGTTCAGAGAAGATTGACAACTTGCCTGACTGCAAGACGAAGAGATAAGAAAATGTTTATTCGCACTATACTTTCCGAAGACAAACTTCTTGAATAAGTAGGTATGAATATGATACAGGAATAAGTTGATCCAATAGGGAACACACCTTGTGACTCGAAAACTAAACAAACTAACGCCAAGCGTATCTTGAATCCTAACTTAGACTCCACTGTTTACATTAGCATCATGCAGTGCGAGAGAGCATATTATTTCCATATTTAAATGAAACTATGCTGTTGTTGTTCCATGTACCTACCTTGTTTTTCAAAACGAGAAATGAAAAAGAAGAAGTGTCATTTACAATTTGCAAACATCTAAAAACACTTAATGTTTTTTAGCGCACGATACACTGAGATGTATAACATTCCAGATGACAATTCAATGCATACTTAACCAGACAACCCGTTTTATATTGGACGTGTATCAAATGAAATGTCCATTTTAAATTGGGCAGGAATTGTTATACGACTGTGGTAGGATTTTTTTTAGGCGAGCTTCCATATGAGAGCTTTAAAATTCTTCTTGTTTCTCAAAAGAAACGTCCAAAAGAGACTTGCGATCTATTGGTTTCCATTTTCCAATTCCATTGCATTCGTCCCTTTTCCTCTCAATTGAAAATGCATTGAAAATTACGATTCATTTCATCATCGCAATATCAAAATGAAAAGCTTTTCGTTATCCGAAAATAATTTTGATTTTTCAAATGTGTGGTTCAACTGTTTCGTTTGATTAATAATTAATTTTCCAAAATACCCTGGAGACCTCTAAACTTTGAACGACGGCATCACAGTTAATGCTATGGTGGTGGTAGTGGAGGGGGCTATAAATATTAAAACCATTGGCATTGCTGGCAAAACATAAACATATTATAATAATGAAACACCAGACAAATGGGGGACTCTCTGCTCTGGAGTATTTAAAAGTTCTAAATCTCTCCACAAAACTTGCAAGTTATCTTTTTTGTCTCAATGATAAATAAAATAAAAAACATTGTGAAGAGACGAAGAGCGTGCTGTGGTTTATAATTATAGTATCTTTTGAACTTTTGATAATCTTATAGGGAGAGATTTTATCCAAT
>NW_007378908.1:50359-64932 GCF_000475195.1 Diaphorina citri | reverse complement strand
ATGGAAAAGCATCTTCCTTGCAATAACATTCCTGTTGAGAAACTAGGTCACGAATCTTTTTCATTATACTCGCACATAATTATGTAGGTATAATATTATTCCTGGAAATCTGGAAATTAGAAATAGGGCAGTACCTACCTACCTCACAATATCTTATTCCTTCTACATTTTTTTTTTTTTTCATTTGTCTGCACTGAAATGCCACACTAAGAAGTCTGGGGTTTGAACCCGGACTCCTTGATTCGTGGCAAATATGTGGCAAATATGTAGGTATAATATTATTCCTATGGAAATCTGGAAATTAGAAATAGGGCAGTACCTACCCCACAATATCTTATTCCTTAATTGGATTCCTGCTAACTTCACAAAGAAAAGCCTCTAAATCAGAAGTTTTCCTCGAATTGCCCCCTTGTGATATCCGAATTTAGATACATACCTGCTTCATAAAGGCAAATCCCTATTTCTTAATTATCAAGTTTCCCTATAATTAATATGCATATCTTGCGGGGATATATGGTAAACTTGCAAATGAAGATTCAAGTGAATATCTACTATTCCAGAGAAGATACAATCTAACAAACAAAACCTTCATAATTTTTTAGTTGGAGATAATTTATTATTCCTGCGAGAAGCTTTAGCATAATATCAGGTATACTTCTTCTAAGTACTAAGAATTTCAACGTGGAAAGGGGGAAATTCATGCTTAATTTCATACGGGGTTTGCAGAATTCTTCTATTCCGAACTACAAACTGAGAATATGATAATCAGTTTTCGTAATTTTGATCCTTATCCAATTATTTTGCTTGTATGGATTAGGAATGCCAGTATAGATATGATTCACATTTTCTGAAATCAGCCTTTTTTTCACAGAGACAAAATATTTATTGAATTTTCTTCTGTGATACTAAACTATAGTATTTCGAAGGTAACTTTGTCAGGTAGATAATATTCCCAACATATTCTACACTAAATGTTGTGGCAAGTTTATCACGAAATCCACCAGCATTGGAGTCAATGGAGTCAGGTGTGTCTCCTAATGGTGCTAATTTGGTTAATATGCCTCGGGAGAATGTTTAGAAACAAAATGTCTTGCCATACAAAGTCCCGGGCGTCCTGCGGGACCAAAAATAAATATTACGTGAAATATTTTGCCCCAGAGAACTTTAACTTTTCGTTTTTACTATTGACCCTTTTCCTTACATCCAAGTCCTTTTCAAGTTTTCTTGATAGAAGATTTTGTTGAACGCACATTAGGTTTTCTTGCTTTCTTTCTAATTTTGCAATCTAGGTTATGAGATAACCACAAGGAGGCTGAATCATTTTTGGAAGGAAATTTTGAAAAAAGTCTCTAGAAGTTTAGATGTAACTCCAGATGAGTGTTAGTATCTACGTCTTCGTGAAAGTAGTTATCAAAAGCTACCGTAGTTTATCTGGACACTCCCTGTATATTAGATATTCAGTAGCTCTACCCCAGTTACCTGGAAGCTGGAAGTAAAGTTTTTCACTCAAAGTTGATACAATGCAACACACAACACAATATTCCTCGTACGGCAAAGTTTCTCACACAACTCTTGATATTTTGTGTGACAATGTGTTTTCCACCAACATAACAATGAAATTCTACTCTCGTCAAGCGGGATATAATGCTCCACTCGAAAAGTGTCAACACGCCAACTGCCGCCCGGCCCATTTCGGTCTTGTATCATGTTCATAAAAAATTTTATGCTTAAAAAAATTTGGATGTTCCTTGGGAAAACATTTGGACCCGCAAAACATGGGGCGATCGGGACCATTATACGATGTATCCATCCAGACATATAGGCTATTATTATGCAACAACCCTATTCTTCGAATATTACCAGAGATGTAGAAGGTATTCTGGTACCCGATTAATTGTCAGGACCGTTGACCGTATATACAGAGGTAATTCCGAAGAAGTACTTTTCAAAAGATGTTGGATCTTCGAGATAGAAGCTGTCGTGTTAATCATAACTATTATGCAACAACCCTATTCTTCGAATATTACCAGAGATGTAGAAGGTATTCTGGTACCCGATTAATTGTCAGGACCGTTGACCGTACAGAGGTAATTCCGAAGAAGTACTTCTCAAAAGATGTTGGATCCTCGAGATAGAAGCTGTCGTGTTAATCATAATTCGAGAAGGAGCACACTGAGTAATGTGGAGAGGGAGAAACCGTCTGAAGAGCACAGTACGAGATAATTTATCTTGTTGGAGAAGAGCTTGAATTTTACTCCCTCTAAAAAATATCTCGAAAAAATTAGAGCAAAAAAGACAAAGTTTGTTCCTTTTTCCTGGTGACTTTTGGAACTCATCATTTGCAATATTGTTTAGTCGGTTTATGAAACACCATAACCTGATTATTGGTTCATAAGGAGGTACTATCATATCAAGTAGAAAACATTTGCTTGTGTCATCCACTGATGGTTTGCCTCTGTATCCCCTCTCCATGTTGTTTACAGAAACACCATAACCTGATTATTGGTTCATAAGGAGGTACTATCATATCAAGTAGAAAACATTTGCTTGTGTCATCCACTGATGGTTTGTCTCTGTATCCCCTCTCCATGTTGTTTACATGTACATCAAAACTTCCACAGCGAAGTTATGAAGACAGCTTAACAACGTCGTCAAGACAAGCTCCTCAGTCCTCACATCCATGGCTTACTTCTCTTCCTCAAACAGCTGGAAGTGGAAGACTTCCTTCATTCAACGCCAAAGTAATAGATTCCAATCTGCCAGATCAGAAAGCTTTCCCCGTCTCTAAGCTTCTATTATACCAACGTATCAGCAGGATCTTAAAGATTATGCAAATTGGGAACTTCTTTTTCATATGTAAATAAAAAAAATCCGTTCCTCCTATGCAAGTTTAAGAGGGATATACAAAAATAAACATTGATGTAAAATGCTGAAGAAAGCTTTCGCCGTGATGCTGAACTCTTGGATTCTTTCCTCTATTTAGGTATTAACATAATTCCAATATAATAGATTGTATTGAGAAAATCTTTAAAAAATAGATAGTTTCGCATTTGGAGCTAATAAGATTGTTTGTGAAGTCTGCTTTTTGGAATCAAGGCTTCCTTGGCCTGACGTCAAAAGAGCGCTGATGCTCTGATTTCACCCTGAAAGATGATACAGCTTGAAATATGTTCTTAACTAATACCATTTTTACCCAAGTTTGAATTTATATCTCAAAAGAGCGCTGATGCTCTGATTTCACCCTGAAAGATGATACAGCTTGAAATATGTTCTTAACTAATACCATTTTTACCCAAGTTTTAATTTATATTTTTATGTGGGCGCAACGCAATAAGTAGATCTTGTAGGTTTAATGAAAGTTTGCTTTAAATTTAGGTTTAAATGAAAATGCTGGCGATCTACGCAGACAGGAATGATCACTCAACATCATTTAGGTCAGGTGTCAGGTGGGCATACCTACACTACTTTCATAGTGCTTAGGACCAAGTTATTGACGAATAGCTATAAATGCTGACTGTATGATTTGATAGCAACCTCAACATGTGGCCATTCACTTCAAACGCTGTCTTATTTTCCCACAGGATGCTGTCTTTAAATGAAAATGCTGGCGATCTACGCAGACAGGAATGATCACTCAACATCATTTAGGTCAGGTGTCAGGTGGGCATACCTACACTAGTTTCATAGTGCTTAGGACCAAGTTATTGACGAATAGCTATAAATGCTGACTGTATGATTTGATTGCAACCTCAACATGTGGCCATTCACTTCAAACGCTGTCTTATTTTCCAACAGGATGCTGTTCTTTGGACTTCATTAACTTCGCTTTCTAAGATGGTTTCTTCGCAGTGGACTGTAATTCTTCATTATCTCCATTTCCCAGCTCCATAAAAATTATAATACATGATGACTTTCGGCCAGACCCTGTAAATAATTCTCTTGTTAGTTGTGTCCAAAGTTGTTTGGCTCCTGCACCCGGGATGCTGTTTGAGCGAGGCAAGGTTCTTATGTCCTTTGTTTTGTATTCTCAGTTTACATTGTGTAGTGTATGTAAGTTCTCGGTTTTGGAGAGCTCGATTGAAAACATTTCCTCCATAACACCAGAGTTAAGAAGCTTCTCCAAGTCTTCAGCGACATGGGATAGGTGCACTCTCCCGACCATCTTGGATAACCATCAAGGATCCGTGTTGAGAAGCTTCTCCAAGTCTTCAGCGACATGGGATAGGTGCACTCTCCCGACCATCTTGGATAACCATCAAGGATCCGTGTTGTAAGAAGCTTCTCCAAGTCTTCAGCGACATGGGATAGGTGCACTCTCCCGACCATCTTGGATAACCATCAAGGATCCGTGTTGTTTTTTACCGGAGAAACTTTCGTGTTTTGTCCAATGAGGAATGTTCCGTGTAATAATGTAACTTGGTGCTACATATTCCAGAAGATCCTCTATCGCGCCATAATTGATGATATCAGTGTGTTGCCAGAGCATGTGACAAGCCAACAAACACCAGGCAGTGTACAGGGTCGTTCAGAGATTATCTGTCTGTTACACTGAAATAGACCTTTCGTTGTCTTCTTCCACTGTTTACATTAGCATCATGCAGTGCGAGAGAGCATATTATTTCCATATTTAAATGAAACTATGCTGTTGTTGTTCCATGTACCCCACTGTTTACATTAGCATCATGCAGTGCGAGAGAGCATATTATTTCCATATTTAAATGAAACTATGCTGTTGTTGTTCCATGTACCTTGTTTTTCAAAACGAGAAATGAAAAAGAAGAAGTGTCATTTACAATTTGCAAACATCTAAAAACACTTAATGTTTTTTAGCGCACGATACACTGAACGTCTCTGGTTTAATTAATCATCGTTTAGTGGCAATGAATGTGTCTCCTGACTCTTGAATCTTCTCCTGGCCTGGGTCTGATTTATGTCTGGGAACGAGTTAAGTGTATTTTTGGTACTGACTAAAGTTACTAAAGTATCCAACAAGCTGGGTCCGTCCCTCCGGGAATTTTTTAGCCCGCAGTTTATTCGATCGTGATTAAAGAAATACCTATGTTCCTACCTAATTTGTTTAATATTCAGTTTATTATATTATTATCTTGTCTTCTTTTTTCACGCAAAAATGGCTCAAACGATTTTGATGAAACTTTTTGTGGTTAAGAACAGTACTAAGGGTGACATAGGCTACTTAAAATTGTCACATTCCATCCTGATTCAAAATGGCGGCGTTTCAAAGTCATGCCTCTTATGCCGCGCTGATCCCGTACAAAGGACGGGTCAACCACTAGTTGTTCATATTTTGACACGCCCAACGACTAGCGAAAGTAGGTAACAATATGTTAATCCTGTAGAAAAGTGGTTTTGTGTGTTTTTCCCTTTTTCGGCAGTTTTCTGCTATTTCAGCAGTCGTCATTTTTTAACCATGTCTGTCAAAATTGAACCAATATATAGGTACTACCTAAAAGTAGACCTATCTCCTAATTGAATATATTTATTTTTATTGAAATAAATATTCATTTAGGCATAAAAAATCGAAGCAGGTGCAACACCAGGGAAATGGAGTACCGAAATAGAAGCATTGAAACTTGGCAGATGTATTGTATGCTTCTTGGTCATACTTGTACAATGTCACCAAAGTAATTACCAAAGCATACAAGTATTTGGTATTTGGAGAAGACAGATCCATCTGTCAAGTTGAAACAAGGCAACTGCTGTTTTAAGATATGGAAGCATAATACATGTGTTTGTACCTAAGTATGGACTTATATCTTCTGCTAGTTAATACCATAAATGCCTCATGGCGACTATGAATTTCGGTACCTAGAACTTATAGAAGAAAGACTTCATTTTAATTGCCCCTAGAAGAATTTCTTCAAAAGAGGCATAGTCGTTTTTAAGAGATAACTGAAGATGGTTTTAAATACATACTTTTTCCATTCTCCAATAGCTTGTCCATAGAATGTATTTATCATTAGTAGATACCTATAACAGATGAAGTTAATCTACAACCAAAGTTTTTAAGCCCTCCGGACATGTCATAAACCCGGTATATCAATTTGTTTTGGATCCTCTATAACAGATGAAGTTAATCTACAACCAAAGTTTTTAAGCCCTCCGGACATGTCATAAACCCGGTATATCAATTTGTTTTGGATCCTCTCTATTCCCGTGTAAGAAGTACTAAAATACATAAGTACATAAACATTACACATATATGTATGTGAGTAGTAAGTATTACATTGTACATACGAAGACAGAGCTAATTAGTCGCTTCTTCTGATCGGGATTCAACTACTTACCAGCCACTAACTACTAGTTCCAAGAAAGAATAGAACATCAGGGAGTCAGTAAAACAATCAAGTCTACCCAAGGTCGTCATAACCGGAGATATACCGAGACCAAGTAGTACTTAATTCTAGAGGAAAACACTCACTTCAAAGTTCAGGAAGCGATGAATAGCTCAAGTACTCTCAACCGAGACACCTTCTACTCAAGTAAAACTGGTTCATGTTTCGGGATCAAATGACACACGATTAACAAGACTTATTTGTGTCGTTGTTGAGACCTGCATATTATTTCGAGATATTTACAGTCTTCTGAGGAACTTCTTGTACTATTGAATGGGATATCAGAACGAGATTAATCATAACAAACGAGAAAACAATAAGTAAGGTAGCACACGATTAACAAGACTTATTTGTGTCGTTGTTGAGACCCGCATATTATTTCGAGATATTTACAGTCTTCTGAGGAACTTCTTGTACCATTGAATGGGATATCAGAACGAGATTAATCATAACAAACGAGAAAACAATAAGTAAGGTAGAGATCATAGGATATCGTGCTTTGTTTTTCATTTGATCTGATTATTTTCTATTGAAGCGTGAAACTGATGGTGTATCAGTTTGATTGTTTTGTTTAAAGCATTTTTACCAGAGTTTCAATTGATATCTGACCTTCGAACTTGCAAAAATGATTCTCAGCTGAGATTGATCTATGAAGGTCTATATACAAAGCTATGAAGGCTGAATGTATTCTCTTTGCTATCAACTTTCCATTCGCTTGGGGCATCAATTCTATAGCATACTTTATTTTGGATCCTTTATCTTCATTTCTTGAACTCGTATTATGAAATGAAATTCAAGAAAATTCTCATATTACTATGCTGAATCTACCTTACTTGTTAATAAGTTCTTACCTACTTGCTTCTTGTATTTAGATACTTACCTACCTACTCAACATTTTTTCAGATTTTAGTAGAAAAGATAAATTTACATTTTTTTTCTCCGAAAATAAAGTGAAACTCGAGAAAGTATAAAACAAGAAAAAGTCATAAATTTTTTCCTGATAGATTTTGGTTTTTTGTTTTCATTTTTTTACCTCCTCATCCCCAGCCTTTACTTGTTCATAATTGGTATTTCAGAGAGAAAAAATCCACCGCAAAAATTTCTATGGTACAAGTTAGTTAGGCTATGTTTTGTTTGCTGTGAAAAAAAAACTGCAAAGCCAAAAGAGCTGCTGATGCTTTAAGCTGTTTTTGTGGATACTTAAAAGTGTTTTCTTTCGGTGCGAACGACCTTACTATCATAAGTGTTAAAGCGCCTAATCGTAGCTCGTCTGAGGGATAGTGGGGGAATACCTGAGTCAACATAGAGACTTACAACAGGGCTTGAACGGAGGGCGCCGGTGGCAATTCTAAGCTGTTTTTGTGGATACTTAAAGTGTTTTCTTTCGGCGCGAACGACCTTACTATCATAAGTGTTAAAGCGCCTAATCGAAAAAAAAGTGTTTTCTGTTTCTAGTAAGTGGACTTTCAGTCCTTTTGTTGTTCAGTTCAAGCTGTTGCGGCTGGACTAGTTTTCTTGAAATTGAGATCTCGAGACTTCATTAGACTTTATTTAGGTTATTTACTCTGCCTTATAATTACTCATTTTCCACATCATTACAGACAGATGAAATATGACACAACTCTATCTCAGAAGTGTTGCGTCTAGATATACATATACGTACGTGTTCAGTTCAAGCTGTTGCGGCTGGACTAGTTTTCTTGAAATTGAGATCTCGAGACTTCATTAGACTTTATTTAGGTTATTTACTCTACCTTATAATTACTCATTTTCCACATCATTACAGACAGATGAAATATGACACAACTCTATCTCAGAAGTGTTGCGTCTGGATATACATATACATACGTACGACAATATTTCGTCTAATCTGCAGAACATAAAAACTCAAACAGTTAGAAGACAAAAAGCATTCTCAGATTTGTTCTGCCTCATAACGAAAACAATAACGCCACAACTTGAAACCCACTTTGAAATTATGCTGAGAAGAAATGTTTGGACTATGCCATGACGAAATTCCAAGTTGTGTAGGAACTCTTTGAGTCCTTATTGTTAATGACATTCAGGATGTTTCAAAAAAGACATTTGAATTAGCTTATTAGCTCTTTGCAAAGAGGGGCGAAATTAATACTGTACGAGTTAACTACTAATCATACTCATACAATCTCACTCGCATCAGTATTTTGTTCACATCAGTATTTTGTTCAGAAAATTTCTCTGACCTCCAAAGGGGCAATTGTTGAGCATCGTGAGAACGTTAATCTCTGGAAAGAATATGGATGAAGTGTTTTACCTAAGATAAAGCTGTGTCCACAAATAATCGATGGCCGTCGATCGATAATCGATGGATGTCGTTCGACGCCGACCGCCGTCGACTATGTGTGGACACGGCTTTAGAATACATGTACTAGTAGAAAGCTAGAAAGTATAGAGTTACATAATGAGGTACATACGAGTATTACTTTGAGAACCTCACAGCAGACACCCTGTAACTCGGTTTGTGGTTCTTGTCAAGAAGGTAGCTCCAGCTCCTCTGCTTTACAGTCAACTCTCAAGTTTGGTTCATTTCGATTTAGTCATGCATGTTCCTGTCTCATTTGACGAGAACAAAGCTTAAGAGAAACACAACGCTAAGCTGTACAAGAATAATAAAACACAAATAGGTAGGCTGTGAGGAGGAACAAGTGAGATTTGTTCAAAAACTTTTTTGTTTGTTTGGAATGATGATTTGTGCTCATTCTCATTCTGAATTTCATCAGAGTAATCTGAAAGCCGATCTCGGTGATAAATTGTCCAATTCGTTAGATTTCAAACGAAACATACATGGATAGCAACATTTCTACAAAAAAATTATTTGCAATATTGTAAACGATCCTGAAATGTCCGCTATTGTTTGGCTTTGAACTTCATTAACTTCGCTTTCTAAGATGGTTTCTTCGCAGTGGACTGTAATTCTTCATTATCTCCATTTCCCAGCTCCATAAATATTACAATACATGATGACTTTCGGCCAGATCCTGTAAATAATTCTCTGGTTAGTTGTGTCCAAAGTTGTTTGGCTCCTGCACCCAAAAACCGAATTCTTTCACTTCCAAATTACAAGTATGCCCTGAGAGACTGATGTTTAAGATATATTCGAGTGTAGATCTTGGGGGAAGGCGGTTCATTTATCCACGGATGGTTCGTTGAAAATCTCGGTTGGTAATTAATAAGGACTGAAACCTATTAACAGCTAGTGCTCATCGTTCATTAGACAAGAGCACAAGTTTCCTCTGGATTGAAGTAGCATCGATGTAGGTAGATGGATTGTTTATAGACCAAGAGACAAATCAGTGCAGGAGATTGATTTGGATCAGATACACCTCGGTGAGAATAGAAACAGGGCGCGGCAGATAAAAGCTCAGACTATGATCATAATTACAGGTTAAGGATATCTACATGAGAATACCTCATTATAATTTATTACCTTCTTCAGATCTACAGGATCATCTCCAGTAAAGTAATAGTTTGTTCTTCAATAGAGCAGACCAATAGATATCTTACTTCTTACTTGCCTATCCTGAGATAGGACATCTTCCTGGGATAGGCTTATATTTGGGTATTTGGATTCCTATTTGAAACCAAAGAAACTAACCTGTCAATTATTGGAAGCAAGGATTCTAAGGACGCAATAGTTGATGCAACAAACACATCTCCACTGCTGATATTTCGCGTCTTACTCCAAATAATGAAGCACTAATTGGAAATAACCATAGCCATACGAGTCATAAGATCATATTATGAGCAATTTTTGAAACAAATCAAAGCCCAATAACCCACATTTTAACAAGTAATCCCATTTCAAAGACATCTTCTATTGAGTAAGAGAGTGTAAGAAGTACTAAAATACATAAGTACATAAACATTACACATATATGTATGTGAGTAGTAAGTATTACATTGTACATACGAAGACACAGCTAATAAGTCGCTCCCTGTGATCGGGATTCAACTACTTACCAGCCACTAACTACTAGTTCCAAGAAAGAATAGAACATCAGGGAGTCAGTAAAACAATCAAGTCTACCCAAGGTCGTCATAACCGGAGATATACCGAGACCAAGTAGTACCTACTTAATTCTAGAGGAAAACACTCACTTCAAAGTTCAGGAAGCGATGAATAGCTCAAGTACTCTCAACCGAGACACCTTCTACTCAAGTAAAACTGGTTCATGTTTCGTGTTTTGGCACTAAAAACTGACCATCGAAATTTTGACCCGATTACATTACTTTCCTTCCTATAGGATAAGGAAAGTAAAAAGAGGTTCCACAGTGTTGATGCTTTAACTGTTTTTCATTTCGGAGCAGAAGAAGATTTTTGTCTTGATAAGCGCCGAGGAACCATAAGTTTCACACTGTTCATCCCTGAAGATGCTCTTGCAGGCTAAACTTAGTCCAAAAATAACCATATGAAATTTCTTTGAAGCGTTGAGACTTTCCCCTGTTCATTGATTCTTGATTCTTTCTGCTTTAATATCTGGATTGACAGTATGTAAACTTTGAAATGATCATTTTTTCTGAACTATTCAAAGAATTTCTTCCGTAACATTCTGGTCTGCACTTTATAACTGTTACGAATACTTCGAACATTGCAAAGGCCTGGAATTCCATCATTTCCATCAATTCGATGTTTGCTCAGTCTATAGGTAGTCTTTTTAACAGTATTGTTCTGTTTAGAAAGATTGTGAAAACTGTGAATTATAAAGACGAAAATTGATAGATACTTGTTAAAAGTTAGGGGGGATTACACATACAAATCAAATAATGGGAGCATTACAATAAAACTTTTAACATAACTAATCTGAGTAGAGAGTAGCTAGTGTCCCTACTACTTAACTACTTGATTGAAATTTACTTGTTTGCAAAAAAAAGTACTATGTAATTCCTATAGTATGTTTAGGTAATGACTCCACGGTACCATATACGGTAGGAGACATTCGGGCAACCTAAATACGAAAATTGATAGATACTTGTTAAAAGTTAGGGGGGATTACACATACAAATCAAATAATGGGAGCATTACAATAAAACTTTTAACATACATAACTAATCTGAGAGTAGCTAGTGTCCCTACTACTTAACTACTTGATTGAAATTTACTTGTTTGCAAAAAAAAAAAGGATTCCTATAGTATGTTTAGGTAATGACTCCACGGTACCCCATATACGGTAGGAGACATTCGGGCAACCTAAATGGTTCGTTGTTCGTTTTTTCTCTCTCTTAGAAATTTAGATAGACCTACTACATATTTACATCTCAAAGAGTTTGAGACGAAGAAAAATGAGAAGATACGTTAGGAATTTATGAGATATAGAGTAGAGAATGTTTGTGTTCCAAATTCCAAATAATTTCATGAATGACTAGGCAATATTTTGTTCGGCCTTTATAAATAGGTACGTATACGGTATAGGTACAAAACTACATAACCTATCGAGAAGTAATGGAATTTATTTTATCTAGAAAATTTCTAGGGTCTCTTCTTTACCCGCTAGAATATTTGTCTTGTCTATTGAACATAACTATGTAACTAATTACAATTTTCGCAATCTTTCTTTGTTACAGGTAAGTTCCATAAATTGAACTTGATATTAACTACCCAAAGATGTGGTAAGTGGTGAATTGAGCGGATTTACTGTCATCAATGTTAATTATTTACAAGCTCTTGTTTTGTCCTTTTGCATGGATTTTGAGGGTGAAATAAGTAACCCAGGCATTCGGCAGGTTCATCTTCATATTCTGCTTTCATCTCTCCTATCTTGTCATCTCCACCATCTTATATTCCTTTTGCATGGATTTTGAGGGTGAAATAAGTAACCCAGGCATTCGGCAGGTTCATCTTCATATTCTGCTTTCATCTCTCCTATCTTATTATCTCCACCATCTTATATTACTCATGTCACATGAGTAATATAACCTTCCAACGATTTTATCGTAACAGAAAAGCATTCCATCTTGGAGTGATAAATCAAACACATTTCTGCCAACACCATCACAACCTTCCAACGATTTTATCGTAACAGAAAAGCATTCCATCTTGGAGTGATAAATCAAACACATTTCTGCCAACACCAAAAAAATCAAGGCGTGATTGTTGAGCCATATCACTCAGTCCGTTACACAATTCATTTGATGATGAAGATGTTGCTTGATTAATTGAATGAGTCGAATGATATTATTCATATCTCCAAGTCTAATATCAGCAAGTGTGAACTTGCTTCTTTTCTTTCTTTATTAATATGCTCCAATTAATATTCATGTTGATAAAATGTATGAACCAGACAGATTTAATAACTTACATTTCTGCAGTGAAGTAGCGTTCAGACGAGTGGGTAGCGGGTATACTGAGATTGTGTTTAAATAACGTGAGTATAGTACTTATCTTTTCAGTACTTATCAGTTCCGTGTAAACAACCATACGATACGGACGTCGAGTCCTCGCTCTGCTCCGTGTGTGTTTATAGTTTATAGTAAACGTGTTACAAGTGTGTTAAACAACCATACGATACGGACGTCGAGTCCTCGCTCTGCTCCGTGTGTGTTTATAGTTTATAGTAAACGTGTTACAAGTGTGTGATAACAGGGTAGTCTACTCATTAGATTTAAGTATCTAGATTGTAATAATAAAGAAGTCCAACTGGACAAATTATTGAAAAAAAAAAAAAAAACATAAAATCATAAAACATTGACTACCTGGCTGAGGAATCATAGTAATATGTCTGCAGTGAAGTAGCGTTCAGACGAGTGGGTAGCGGGTATACTGAGATTGTGTTTAAATAACGTGAGTATAGTACTTATCTTTGTATCTCATAAAATCATAAAACATTGACTACCTGGCTGAGGAATCATAGTAATATGTACCTAGGACCTGCAGTGAAGTAGCGTTCAGACGAGTGGGTAGCGGGTATACTGAGATTGTGTTTAAATAACGTGAGTATAGTACTTATCTTTGTATCACATAAAATCATAAAACATTGACTACCTGGCTGAGGAATCATAGTAATATGTACCTAGTTACCTAGGTTCCTTCTGATAACTCATCTGCAACTTTTAATTATTTTAGATCATTTTTATCTGGTTATCTCTGATCAGGCTACTGTAATAGTCACACAGTTAGTATTCACCTTGGGATAGTTTAAAGTGGAAAATGTATATAAGTAGTCTCTGCTCGTAGGTACCTAGGTTCCTTCTGATAACTCATCTGCAACTTTTAATTATTTTAGATCATTTTTATCTGGTTATCTCTGATCAGGCTACTGCGCTACTGTAATAGTCACACAGTTAGTATTCACCTTGGGATAGTTTAAAGTGGAAAATGTATAAGTAGTCTCTGCTCAAGACATCCAAGGGGCTGCAGGTATGGTTGACAAACTCGAGAGCTAGTTCTGAATCCAGGCTACTGCGCTACTGTAATAGTCACACAGTTAGTATTCACCTTGGGATAGTTTAAAGTGGAAAATGTATAAGTAGTCTCTGCTCATGACATCCAAGGGGCTGCAGGTATGGTTGACAAACTCGAGAGCTAGTTCTGAATGATACAATAACTCAATTATCTAAATTTCAGTCTAAAAGAGTAGAACAAGAGAACAGCCAAAGCAGTGCTATAAGTGAATTCTATACCGGGATATGGTATATGATGTATCTTCACAATGTACGCTCATGAAATTCATTGCCTACCTGCAAAATATGGTCATAATTGAATCAAATCAATACATGATGATTTCAAGTTTTATATCGTATCATCGAATAAAGTTTACTAACAAATATAAATTTCGGTTAATTCAGGAAAAATTTGTCTACAAATTTGCCATAAGTACTTATTATGGCTAGGCTTGCCAAACGTCCCGAATTGGCCGGGACAGTCCCGAATTTCAGGGGGTGTCCCGGCGTCCCGTTCAGTTTTTCATTTTGGGGCGTTTTGTCCCGAATTTCCGTTTTTGTCCCAGAAAAAATTCGGGGCGCGTTTTTTAACTTTAAAATTAGGTACCTCTATAAATCGGAATTTGTTCTTAACTTGTTTAAATTTGTCATGCTTTCATCAGTTTGCTCTTCCACTTTGCTAAACCTTTATAAACGAGAAAATGTTGTATTAAACCGCCTTAAACGAAAAAATGAGCTGGTCCCTTGGATTCTCGTTTATCCAGGTTCGACTGTATTTTGTTTATCTGTATTTAATAATAGGTA
>NW_007378908.1:3505-49216 GCF_000475195.1 Diaphorina citri | reverse complement strand
GCACAATTTGACCAGGCGGGCCGCCAGTTTAACATGCCTGATGTAGAGTATTGTAGAGCAATGTAGGTGCAGCTTACTGAGCACTTGAGCAGTGGATAATTAGAATTTTACGTTCTTATAAAACTTTATACGTGTACCTATCTAATAAAGGCAGTGTCTTCTCCAAGCCTTTACCTGTGGATGTTATAGTTTAAGGATTCAGAAACCAAGGAGGCACAAATGACCCTCTTGTCATCTAAACCCCTCACTTCATATCCATCAGATTGGCCATCAGGACGGAAGAAGGCACCAAGGATCTAACTATTCCAGTCTATTGATACAGGCACACATTTATTGATCCACCATCGCCACGTATTATTTCTATGGGCAACTTCTTGCAGCAATCATCCTCTCATAAAACATGTCACACATCGTAATAATATGTTCCCTACGTGACACGTGTGAAATGCTGCATGTGTGGTCTCTGCTCGTCATATCACGGGGGATTAGCATTAGCCTCACAGTTCAGTCACAACCCACTGGTTGGTATTTGCAAGATTGCACCAATGCTCCAGGAGAGAAAGAAATTTCTGCACACATTCGCTCTTAACAGTTTTGAAATCCAGTGGAGGATCAATCCTAGCCTGCTGCAGTCTAGTCCTAAGTCCTAATCTCCATAAGCACTTGAACTGCGCTAGAAACTAGAACTAGCCCAAGAACCGACTTCTTGCAGTGATTTCATGGCCCAATTTACATCATATTTCGATTAATTGTATAGTTCATTGTATTTAGAGGATTGAGAGGGATGGGTAACATATTATGCCTCTATACCCTTCATCAGTTGTTTGTGAATTTCCACTAAGAGGGCTCCATTTCATCGTCCTGCAATTTATTAGAATATGCTTTTCATTCACAATGACTCCATATCTAAAGTTTCTAGTCGATTATGATGTTAACAAACATTTACGAGTAGGTAGTAGGTACTACCTGAATACCTAGGTTATTCGTCACTGGCATGGAATTTATTAAATTCAAATGAATGCATTGAGTATTTGTACAAGCATACGAGCACAGTTCAGACTGAATTAATAGGAGATTACTATTAGTTTTAGGTGCATAAATGAAATTGATTGCAGAATATAATATCATGCTTCACATATTTATAAATAAGCTTAGGATTATAATAATGCTTATGATAATGAATGCACCCATAGTCAGAGTGAAAGTTTTCATTTCTTTTCAAAGGTCTCCTCGCATACGAACTGCGCTAGAAACTAGAACTAGCCCAAGAACCGACTTCTTGCAGTGATTTCATGGCCCAATTTACATCATATTTCGATTAATTGTATAGTTCATTGTATTTAGAGGATTGAGAGGGATGGGTAACATACTATGCCTCTATACCCTTCATCAGTTGTTTGTGAATTTCCACTAAGAGGGCTCCATTTCATCGTCCTGCAATTTATTAGAATATGCTTTTCATTCACATGTACTCCATATCTAAAGTTTCTAGTCGATTATGATGTTAACAAACATTTACGAGTAGGTAGTAGGTACTACCTGAATACCTAGGTTATTCGTCACTGGCATGGAATTTATTAAATTCAAATGAATGCATTGAGTATTTGTACAAGCATACGAGCACAGTTCAGACTGAATTAATAGGAGATTACTATTAGTTTTAGGTGCATAAATGAAATTGATTGCAGAATATAGTACAAGCATACGAGCACAGTTCAGACTGAATTAATAGGAGATTACTATTAGTTTTAGGTGCATAAATGAAATTGATTGCAGAATATATCATGCTTCACATATTTATAAATAAGCTTAGGATTATAATAATGCTTATGATAATGAATGCACCCATAGTCAGAGTGAAAGTTTTCATTTCTTTTCAAAGGTCTCCTCGCATAGCTAACATAGCTTTGATGTGTTACAATGTCAGTACGTGTTACAATGTCACTCAACATTCTGGTTGTTTGTGTAGCGAAATGAGAACACTGAATTAGGTATAGGAAAAATGTATAGAAACAAGGAGGATTTATAATGCTTATGATAATGAATGCACCCATAGTCAGAGTGAAAGTTTTCATTTCTTTTCAAAGGTCTCCTCGCATAGCTAACATAGCTTTGTGTTACAATGTCAGTACGTGTTACAATGTCACTCAACATTCTGGTTGTTTGTGTCACCTTGTTTTGAACGTCATCAACTGCATTCACAGAGTTAACTTCTGCAAAAATTTCTGGTCTCCAAGTCTCCACAGATTCGCGATATTTCATTTTAGCAAACGTCATTAGCTCAGCGATGAATAGCTCAAGTACTCTCAACCGAGACACCTTCTACTCAAGTAAAACTGGTTCATGTTTCGGGATCAAATGAAAAGTAAAAAGAGGTTCCACAGTGTTGATGCTTTAACTGTTTTTCATTTCGGAGCAGAAGAAGATTGCAGGCTAAACTTAGTCCAAAAATAACCATATGAAATTTCTTTAAAGCGTTGAGACTTTCCCCTGTTCATTGATTCATGATTCTTTCTGCTTTAAAATAACCATATGAAATTTCTTTGAAGCGTTGAGACTTTCCCCTGTTCATTGATTCTTGATTCTTTCTGCTTTAATATCTGGATTGACAGTATGTAAACTTTGAAATGATCATTTTTTCTGAACTATTCAAAGAATTTCTTCCGTAACATTCTGGTCTGCACTTTATAACTGTTACGAATACTTCGAACATTGCAAAGGCCTGGAATCATCCTCCCTATTGAGTGTAATGGTTTTATTATTATAATGCGTTCAAAGCCAAAGCTCCATTTTCCAATATACGGCACTGTTTAATATCTAACATTTCTAACGCAACTTTCCTAAAATAGGTAATTTATTTTTATTTTTTGATTGATTAGATATAAGTTCATTAGTCACGAGGATGATTTCAAGGTGGTATTTTCTTTTGGCTAATTAGCGATTAGGAAATAATCCCACAAAACTTTTAATCGTTTTAATCGTACTAGGTAATTTGTACCTGGGTCCTATTATGAAAGATGGGGACAGTTCTAATCGCAGGATTTTCCATTTCTCCAGCAGGAAGGTTGATGACTGACCTGAGGATTTATTATCAGGTCAGTATGAAAGTTGACATTTTCTGACGAAGTAAAATAATGAGAAGTTCTACAAGATAGAATGTAGCCACATTTGTGTCACCTTGTTTTGAACGTCATCAACTGCATACACAATGGGAAAAGAGCATTTCACAACTTCTGCAAAAATTTCTGGTCTCCACAGATTCGCGATATTTCATTTTAGCAAACGTCATTAGCTCAGGAAGGACCACGTTCCTCTATTAATTCATCGGTTGGCCTCTAGATTTTGTGTTGAATACAGTTTTGAATTTTTAGGCCCTTATTAAACCGACCTTTGTGTTACAATGTCAGTACGTGTTACAATGTCACTCAACATTCTGGTTGTTTGTGTCACCTTGTTTTGAACGTCATCAACTGCATACACAATGGGAAAAGAGCATTTCACAGAGTTAACTTCTACAAAAATTTCTGGTCTCCACAGATTCGCGGTATTTCATTTTAGCAAACGTCATTAGCTCAAGAAGGACCACGTTTCTCTATTAATTCATCGGTTGGCCTCTAGATTTTGTGTTGAATACAGTTTTGAATTTTTAGGCCCTTATTAAACCGACTTTTTTTTTACACGAAGGGGTCCTATTATGAAAGATGGGGACAGTTCTAATCGCAGGATTTTCCATTTCTCCAGCAGGAAGGTTGATGACTGACCTGAACTCATGGAACTCATGCTCCGACGTCTAGTGCAGCCATGTAGAAACAAAGACATTATTTACTGCATTGTATCGTATCAATCTGATGGGAGATAAAGCCAGAGCCACGGTTGACAGGTTGGGTCCCCCGTTCCAAGACGATGAAGAGTCTTCCATCTTCTTTACTGTCAGCAGATCTCAATGTCCTCATGTCAAGCAGTGATTGGCTCTTTCATTAAAGTCCACACAATGCTTTGTTTCTCGCTATGTCTGGTTTTGCATGGACGGGACGTAGATTTTGCATAATTGCTCGCGACTCCGCGGTTTTGTCGTGGAATTCTAGATTTCGAACGACTCGATCATACAGTAGTGGAGAAACTGGGTTTTATTTGTGGATCTATCATCCTCCCTATTGAGTGTAATGGTTTTATTATTATAATGCGTTCAAAGCCAAAGCTCCATTTTCCAATATACGGCACTGTTTAATAATCTAACATTTCTAACGCAACTTTCCTAAAATAGGTAATTTATTTTTATTTTTTGATTGATTAGATATATAGGTAGTAATATTTTATCGATCAAATATTGATTAGGTATTTATTAATAAGAATATGTAAATCTAATCTTCTTTACAGGTTGATGAATTTACAAAATGAAGTTGCATAATACTTTGTGTAATTGTTTAGTGTGTCAGCTGAGTGAACTGAGTCATCGTTTGTTTTCTAGTGGATTCAGTGAACAAACAAAATTTATGTAGGAAGAAGGTCATCTTTTGTAAGGAAGACCTCGTTATATTGAAAAACCTAATTCTAGTTTAACCAGGGTAAGCGTCAGAGTATCAAGGAAGTACATTGCCCTTAGCCTTCTTCTTCTAATAATAGGTATGTTACCTATCACCTATCGTACCTATGTGATTTCGCGAATATGTTCGCGGATTTGGCGTGTTCGCGGATTTGGCGATTATGTTCGCGGATTTGCCGATTATGTTCGCGGATTTCGCGATTATGTTCGCGAGAAAAACCTAATTCTAGTTTAACCAGGGTAAGCGTCAGAGTATCAAGGAAGTACATTGCCCTTAGCCTTCTTCTTCTTTTTTTTTTTTTTGCTAAATCCCCTTTAGGGGATGAGCTATTCACTTCGTCCAAATTCAAATACCGTGTTTTTGCCTTTTCGCATATTATAGCTCCCCGCACCTCAGACCTTCCATTTGGGATTAGAGTTTTCTCTGATTTTTCCATTTTTTCTACGTGTTTTTGCTTATTTTAATTCATTTGAGGTTCATTTATCTGATACCCATGTCACTGAACTCTCTTGCTGGCTTCCACCAAACGGAACCTGCACCGCTAACTGTTGACAAAACACAGCAAATCGATGATCTAGTGGTATCTTTATCAGATATATGCCCTTCGATCAATCTATAAATCAAAATCCCCATCCTCTGACTCCCAAAGTTTTTTGATGTCCCGTCTCGCATTTTCGAAGTTTTAAAAAACATAAAGCCAAAATTTATGAGGTCATATACTTTTTTAATAACTTTTTAATACGCTCGTGTTATTGTCTGGAGAAGCAATTTGTTTAACGGTTAATATTTTTACAATATTTAGTCTGACGTCTGGTGCGGATTTGATAAAATTGGATGAAAGAGGAGAGATGTAAATAGATGATGGGTATGTAGGTACTATGTAGATATAATATCTACATTTTTTTACAAAAAATTGAAATTCTCCATTAAATCCGTGGAAATTGATGTAAAGGTAACGTATAATTAATGTATCTTTTAATGCTTCATTTTATAGGTAATCGTACTAGGTAATTTGTACCCTATTAGTTTTTACACACTATGTAGTAGGTATGTACTAAAGGTAATTACTAATTACATACCTAGAAAAGTATACAACCGTACAATCTTTTGGACTGCTCCACATGTGACTTGACACTCCATATTTTTTGTCCTAATAGCTAGAGATGGGTTCAACTTCTATTACTGTTATATTCTATTCGGAACTAGGGAAGGATCCAGAAAGTAAAGGGACAGAAGATAGGGAAAACGAGAGAATAATATTAAAATATTCGGCCAACCTCTATCATCACATGATTTCTCTTTGATTACCTGCTGAACGCCCAATTCTTGCATGTGATGGCCAGGAGGGGTTCCCCATGATGAATCTAATAACAATAACACTCATGCTCAAAGCTAACATTGGAAAGATTCATCGGGAATTCAGCCCCGTCAGAAACCAGTTTTCAAACGAAGAAATGAGCATCACTGACAGGCAACAACCAAGTAGACACCTATTAATTTTCTAAATACATTAAGCTTGAATGGATATTCAATTAGCCTGGCCTTAAATATGGGCAAGAGGCTATGGGAAGACAGCCGCCGCTACCTTTGTCTTATGTGTTGGAGCAACAATGAAATTATCCCAAGTAGGTACCTACCTAGATGTAGAACTGGTTTTACCTCAGAACAAAACCAACAAGAACCTGAGTACGGAGCATGTGCAGAGAGTTTACAATGTGGATCTGTACGCCCTAGGGTGTGTTCAGAATACAAGAGTTAGAAATAATACACATTAGATTCAGTAATGTTATCAGGTAGGTACAAACATGACCTCACATACTCGTACTAAACTTGTACTCAAGAGAGTTTTCATTATTTTCCCCCCATCCTATATGAAATAGTACTCTTCTTAATTATTTTCTACTATGCTCATCCTCTCACGTTCCATATAGGATTATCGAGGGAATTATGTAGAAAAGGTACAACACTCGCATGAGAGTATTATTGGGAAAACTCAATTCCAAAGAAAATTTCCCTTCAAATAAAATTATACTTCTTAGACAAACAAAAGTGTAACTTTTCAGTTGTTTTATCTCCTTTTTTTCGTTTCTGTGTTGGTACCTAAGTTTTCCTTCTCCCTAGTTTTTGTGCTTTTTCTTTCCACGTTCTTTCTATCCCTTTTATACGTTTTATTGTCTCTATCCCCTGGAAATCTAGCTAAAAAATTCAATGAACTTTCTTTTTCGATATGCTTCTTTTGAGGAAAGTTCTTTTTATCTCCTCGGAGTGCAGAGCATATTAAATATTTGTGAAGCTCCTATTTTGCTTTGTTCAATTGGAAAAGATTTTAACAATGGGAAAAGCCCACGTTCTTTCTATCCCTTTTATACGTTTTATTGTCTCTATCCCCTGGAAATCTAGCTAAAAAATTCAATGAACTTTCTTTTTCGATTTGCTTCTTTTGAGGAAAGTTCTTTTTATCTCCTCGGAGTGCAGAGCATATTAAATATTTATGAATATAGCTCCTATTTTGCTTTGTTCAATTGGAAAAGATTTTAACAATGGGAAAAGCAGGCTCCAATACTCATTACTCCTCCAATACTCACCAATGTGATAATGCTGTATCTACTGAAAGCATTTTAAAATTGCCTGCTTTTGCCTCTAATTCATCAAAGAATACTCACAAGAAGGAAAGAAACTTGTCACGATACTCACCAATGTGATAATGCTGAAAGCACTTTAAAATTGCCTACTTTTGCCTCTGATTCATCACAAGAAGGAAAGAAACATGTTACGTTCTATCATGACCAAAAATTACAAAGAATTCTTCATCAATTAACCATGTGATCAAAGAAACAAAGTCTGTATTTTTATTGAATTCAGCACACTCCCTCATCTACCATAATAGCCAGGTACGTACATGCAGATAATTATACCTCATTTGCCTCCTTCATTACCAGAATAACACTCCCTCATCTACCATAATAGCCAGGTACGTACATGCAGATAATTATACCTCATTTACCTCCTTCATTACCAGAATAACACCATCCTGTTGCTGAGAGGGGTATCTGACAATTCTCAGCTTCCAGGACCTCCATAACATGAAACACCTGTCTCCCTTGCGTTCAAAATCTTTCAATTACTTACATACTTTACAGCTGTTTGAACAATACTCACCAATGTGATAATGCTGAAAGCACTTTAAAATTGCCTACTTTTGCCTCTGATTCATCACAAGAAGGAAAGAAACATGTTACATTCTATCATGACCAAAAATTACAAAGAATTCTTCATCAATTAGCCATGTGATCAAAGAAACAAACTCTGTATTTTATTGAATTCAGGACACTCCCTCATCTACCATAATAGCCAGGTACGTACATGCAGATAATTATACCTCATTTACCTCCTTCATTACCAGAATAACACCATCCTGTTGCTGAGAGGGGTATCTGACAATTCTCAGCTTCTTGTGCATGGGGTCGCGCTTCGCGCTCCCTCGTTTACGGTCGCGCTGCGCGCTCCCGGGGCTTCGCGGAGTTGTGCATAGGGTCGCGCTTCGCGCTCCCTTAGGCTTCGCCCCTGAAAACTAATATCGTCCCTGAGTCTTGTCTCGAAGAAATGAAAACTGAAATCTAAAAGCGAGAGCAAAATACTAAACGTTGCGCGCTCCCGGGGCTTCGCGGGGTGTGCATGAGGTCGCGCTTCGCGCTCCCTTGGCTTCGCCCCTGAAAACTAATACTCTTGTCTTCGAAGAAATGAAACTGAAAACTAAAAGCGAGAGCAAAATATTAAACGTAGGAAAAGTTTTGCTGGCCTCGAAGTGTGTTCCCCGTGTATTTTGTTATGGGGGGACTAAAAAACGTCAATATCTCGGGAACGGTTTGGATTTTCGGGGGTTTTCGTTTTTTCCCAGTATGTACAAAAAAAAATCTCTCCCTTGCGTTCAAAATCTTTCAATTACTTACATACTTTACAGCTGTTTGAACATACTTACGATAAGGAGCAAAGTACCAATTTAGATCAACATACACGACATCTGTTGTGGTTAGGGGATTGACTTCTAATTTCTCCATCTGAAAAGATTTGAAATCTAGCAGAATGTCGACTTCTTTGAAAGTTTAGAGCCATCTCAGGTGAAGGAAGAAGGAATGTCCAATTCCACTATTAGAGATCCCTCAGATTGGTATTCGAATGTCTGTTTTTTTTTTTTTTTTTCAAAACTTTTGCCGATTTTTAGAGAAACACGAGTAAAGATGAGAATTTTAAGTCATAAGCAATTTAGAAAAATGCAAAGTTCGATCTTATGAAGGTTTGGTTGAAGTTGAAGACACATTAAAGAAATACGCAGATAAAAAGAAATAAAGAGGAAATAAATATAAACTAAAAGGTACGTAATTTACTTATTTGATAATATCCGAATAATGTATTCAAAATAGACAAAGACTTCTTCTAGCTTCTAGCAATATCATCAGATCTTCTTCGAAAGTTCTCTCCCACAATATTACGAGCAGTATTCAAAATAGACAAAGACTTCTTCTAGCTTCTAGCAATATCATCAGATCTTCTTCGAAAGTTCTCTCCCACAATATTACGAGCAATATTTGCCATTACTGTGGCATTGTTATTCCACGGCGTAACAGTACATTGAGTTATGTAACCATGGTCCAAGCCTTTCTTCAATGAAGGAACGAAGATTTGTTTAGGAATTTACTTTGACAATGGAAAAAATCCGTCGTGCTCTTGAATTCGTGACTGAAGATCGACTTATCGAGATCACGAAATTGATCTGAAATCTGGTGAGGCTATAAACAAATCCAGGGTGTTTCATACGCTTTACTTCCACTGCTAATGTTTGTTTAGTGGACACTTAGTGGTCTTCTGTTGGTACTGGTTTTGGTGGCGAGAAAGGTTAGTTGATTTCAAAGAAACACGAGTTAATAGAGGCTATAAACAAATCCAGGGTGTTTCATACGCTTTACTTCCACTGCTAATGTTTGTTTAGTGGACACTTAGTGGTCTTCTGTTGGTGCTGGTTTTGGTGGCGAGAAAGGTTAGTTGATTTCAAAGAAACACGAGTTAATGCAATGACTACTGACTAGCAACTAGAAGGTGATTTAGACGAGTTTTAGAATGTACTTTTGTCCTTGCAACTGTAACGGGTGCAAAATTTTGTAGTTAACTACGAAGAAATAATCAAATGACCGAACATTTGACCTCCTGTCTTCCAATTTTAATTTAAATGCTCCCCTAGCAACTAGAAGGTGATTTAGACGAGTTTTAGAATGTACTTTTGTCCTTGCAACTGTAACGGGTGCAAAATTTTGTAGTTAACTACAAAGAAATAATCAAATGACCGAACATTTGACCTCCTGTCTTCCAATTTTAATTTAAATAATGCTCCCTTCCGACACATTTTCCGAAACAAAACTCTGTGGTAATTTTATTGTGCTACCACTATTGGCCTATAAGCTGGATAAGATCCAGTTTGAACATTCAATACAAATAGTCATCAAATGAAAGTCCAATGAGTCCATTTTCGAAAACAGCATGCCCCTAATTTGACAAGTTAGAGGCTCGTGCAGACACGTGATGTTTATTGTTTTTAACGGGTGCAAAATTTTGTAGTTAACTACAAAGAAATAATCAAATGACCGAACATTTGACCTCCTGTCTTCCAATTTTAATTTAAATGCTCCTTTCCGATACATTTTCCGAAACAAAACTCTGTGGTAATTTTATTGTGCTACCACTATTGACCTATAAGCTGGATAAGATCCAGTTTGAACATTCAATACAAATAGTCATCAAATGAAAGTCCAATGAATCCATTTTCGAAAACAGCATGCCCCTAATTTGATAAGTTAGAGGCTCGTGTACAAATAGTCATCAAATGAAAGTCCAATGAATCCATTTTCGAAAACAGCATGCCCCTAATTTGATAAGTTAGAGGCTCGTGCAGACAGACACGTGATGTTTATTGTTTGAAGATCCATACATTTCCTATTGGATCTTGAGGCTATTCCTCTTTCCTCGTAATTATCTTCTAAACTTTATTGTTTTAAGATCCATACATTTCCTATTGGATCTTGAGGCTATTCCTCTTTCCTCGTAATTATCTTCTAAACCAAACGGTCCGCTTTCAAGTCCGGTCTTACAATTTGAACCAATTGGTCTGGTAATGCTATTTCTCTACATTTCCAAGCTGTTTCTCTTGTCTGTCCGTTTACATCTTGGACCCCCAGGATTCAAAATCAAAAGAAGAATATGTCTACCTCTTAGCTGGCAGTAGTTTTTAATAATAGATTTCTGTGCTCCTGGTGCTTGAAATTTCAGCGTTCACCATCAGCACCCACATTCCACAGCGCCGCTAAACAAACATTCGAAAATATCTGAGGAGTTTTTTTTAGTGTTTTTTCTAACTTCCTGTCATTTTTTTTTTCTACGAAAGAAAGGAATTAAAAACAACTCACAACGGAGCGGAGGTTGGCATTCCGAGTTTGAATATAAGTTTTTTTTTTTTTTTTTTTTTCTACGAAAGAAAGGAATTAAAAACAACTCACAACGGAGCGGAGGTTGGCATTCCGAGTTTGAATATAAGCCTACTAGGGTTACCTTTCACGTGCTACTTCGAAATCAACTGGATGTGCTATAAATTCTGGGACTTCTGTTCAAAGAGCGTGTAGTTTGCCAAGTCATGTATCCTTTTTTGCACACTCATACACATCACGCTCAAATGTCCTTCCTTCAGTGTTTTTTGGAGAACTGGTGTATTCGGCTGGTAAATATAAATACCTCTACCTGGTTCTGCTTTTTAATATCTCCACCACAAATACAGTTTACCGTTTGATTACATCACTATCAAATTTGTCCAAACATTACTATCACCTCACGATGGTCCTGATGGTGCTAATGGAACTGGTGTATTCGGCTGGTAAATATAAATACCTCTACCTGGTTCTGCTTTTTAATATCTCCACCACAAATACAGTTTACCGTTTGAGTACATCACTATCAAATTTGTCCAAACATTACTATCACCTCACGATGGTCCTGATGGTGCTAATTTTTTTTATGCTTTTAGGAAATTATCAGAAATATTCTTGATGAGCTGTTAGATGGAAATGACAGTGACTTCTCCGACTTGGACGACAGTAGAGACGAGGACGAGCTAACTCTAGCTGTGAGTACATCCGAAACAGAATTCCTGAGCCTCAACAACAATCTGCCTCTCTGTACAAATACAGCATGAAATCAAGACGATGGTATATCTACATCTTCTGGCACTCAATCATTATCGCGACTGTGAATAGCTGGTTAGTCTACAGAGAGAATTTGAAAACCCTGGGCATTCCATTCCTACCACTGAGAAAATTCCAGACTGAAGTTGCCACAGCCCTCGTAACTTGTGGCAAAAACAAATACAAACGAGCTGGTCGCCCAAGTTTGGGAGATATGTCAAAGTCAAAGAAAAAAGTAGCCACAACAGTTCGCCCAATCATGGACAGTCAAAAAGATAAGTTTGAACACTGGCCTGTGTTCAAAGACCAGCATGGTCGGTGTAAGATTTGTGTATCTCTTGTTTCAAACATCTTCTGTTCCAAATGCCAGGTCTATCTGTGCCTGAACAGAGACAGAAATTGTTTCAGACGATTCCATGTCTGAATTACCTTCTGTTTATTTAGTTACCTATAGTTATTTCTCCATACGCTAAATAAGTTACGTATTATTTTATATTTTTTTAGGATATTTTTTCCGGTCAGACTGACTTTGAAGTCCCAATTATTTGTACCTATTAGTTTTTACACACTATGTAGTAGGTATGTACTAAAGGTAATTACTAATTACATACCTGGAAAAGTATACAACCGTACAATCTTTTGGACTGCTCCACATGTGACTTGACACTCCATATTTTTTGTCCTAATAGCTAGAGATGGGTTCAACTTCTATTACTGTTATATTCTATTCGGAACTAGGGAAGGATCCAGAAAGTAAAGGGACAGAAGATAGGGAAAACGAGAGGGATACAAACTGAATTTCTCTGAAGTAAGCGTGATGAGAACCGTTCTGGAGGGAGAGAAAAGGAGGACGATAGGACATGGAGGGAGAGAAAAGGAGGAAGATAGGATATGGGAGAGAAAAGGAGAAAGATAGGACCTTGAGGGAGAGAAAAGGAGGACGATGGGACCTTGAGGGAGAGAAAAGGAGAAAGATGGGAAATGATGGAGGGAGAGAAAAGGAGAAAGATAGGAGATGATGGAGGGAGAGAAAAGGAGAAAGATAGGAGATGATGGAGGGAGAGAAAAGGAGAAAGATAGGAGATGATGGAGGGAGAGAAAAGGAGAAAGATAGGAGATGATGGAGGGAGAAAAAAAAAAGAGTGAAGTATAAAAACGAAATGAAGAGTGAGAACGAGAGAATAAGAGAAAATCACGTTTAATCAGATTGATTGTAATCATGAGGCTTTTCCACCCGGCTTGTCAGCCCCCACCTGCTCTAAGAGAAAATCACGTTTAATCAGATTGATTGTAATCATGAGGCTTTTCCACCCGGCTTGTCAGCCCCCACCTGCTCTCTCTCTCTCTCCCTCCCTTCCCCTCTTCCCTCGGGTTCATCCCATTTTCTCGTACTTTTCCAAATTAGATTACCTCTATTTCCCAGGCAGATAAAAATATCCCTTCTTTCTCTCCATGCTTTTTTCTCCCTTTTTTCAAATTTGATATTCATGCATGAGGATAGGTGGAGGGGAGAACTTTGTTGCAGGTATTAAGTACAATTCCGTGGCATCTGGGATGCTGCACGGGACTCAACACTCTAACTGCCAAGTGCGTCCACCCTGAGGAAATTTTAGCTTTGGCTTTTGTTGTGATTGTCACACAGACTGAAATGCAAATTTCTTTCTATGGACGCATCATTAGAGGGATATGGTGTTGTGTACCTAAGAATTTCTTTACAGCGGCAGCGCAGCGTTAAACCAGCTTCAAGATTAGAAACTGCTTTGAAGAAGCAACTGTCGAAGTGGAAGCCAAAGTGTTAATCCCAAAACAAACCCAACTGAAGAACCACCTGCCCCTCACCCTCCCCTTCTCAAATAAAATGATTGATTATTCTCTGGGTGGTTTCTCTTTGATCCAAACTCTTGTTTCTAAAACCTTGGTATGTTTCATTCCGGATAAAGGGAGAGAAAAGGAGAAAGATAGGATATGGAGGGAGAGAAAAGGAGGACGATGGGACCTTGAGGGAGAGAAAAGGAGAAAGATGGGAGATGATGGAGGGAGAGAAAAGGAGGAAGAAAGGACCTTGAGGGAGAGAAAAGGAGAAAGATGGGAGATGATGGAGGGAGAGAAAAGGAGGAAGAAAGGACCTTGAGGGAGAGAAAAGGAGAAAGATGGGAGATGATGGAGGGAGAGAAAAGGAGGAAGAAAGGACCTTGAGGGAGAGAAAAGGAGAAAGATGGGAGATGATGGAGGGAGAGAAAAGGAGGAAGAAAGGACCTTGAGGGAGAGAAAAGGAGAAAGATGGGAGATGATGGAGGGAGAGAAAAGGAGGAAGAAAGGACCTTGAGGGAGAGAAAAGGAGAAAGATGGGAGATGATGGAGGGAGAGAAAAGGAGAAAGATAGGAGATGATGGAGGGAGAAAAAAAAAGAGTGAAGTATAAAAACGAAATGAAGAGTGAGAACGAGAGAATAAGAGAAAATCACGTTTAATCAGATTGATTGTAATCATGAGGCTTTTCCACCCGGCTTGTCAGCCCCCACCTGCTCTCTCTCTCTCTCTCCCTCCCTTCCCCTCTTCCCTCGGGTTCATCCCATTTTCTCGTACTTTTCCAAATTAGATTACCTCTATTTCCCAGGCAGATAAAAATATCCCTTCTTTCTCTCCATGCTTTTTTCTCCCTTTTTTCAAATTTGATATTCATGCATGAGGATAGGTGGAGGGGAGAACTTTGTTGCAGGTATTAGGAGGAGAGGGAAGGTAGGGGTGAGAGGGGAAGAGACAAGTAGGGAAGGGAGTGAGGGGAGAGAAGAAGGTTATAGCAGGGGAAAAGTAGGGTCCATTGCTTGTGGTTCTCGCGTCTGCAGACCCCCGTCCGTTTAACCTGGAGCTATTAGCTGATTTTAGCCTGGTAAATTAACCTTTAGCACGGCGAGTAAGGTTCCCGTTTATGTTTTGTTCCTGCTTTTTAGACTGTTGGGGTAAAGGGACTTTTTAGACTCATTCGAGCAGGATAAACAAGGTACATTCTATTCTACATATCTTTAGAGTTATTCTGTATCCTCTAATTCACTTGAAAATATTTCACAAGAGCTCGCAAATAAAGTAATCTGTGTAGATCAGAAGAAAAAACAGTGAGATTCTCTTTAAAAACCTCAAAAAGGAAAAGTTCCTACTCGACATTGTAAGCCCGTAAAAGAAGTGATATCAGAAACTCTTTTCCGTTCCACATCTTTTCCCTTCAAACGTCTGAAACTGAAATTCTTATTTTTCGAGTCCGTGCTGAAGCTGAAAATGTAAAAAAAATCTCAATTTCAGCTTGGCAAAAGTTTGCCTTGACATTATGAAATAATGAGAAGTTCTACGAACAATAACAGTGATATTCACCTACCGATACTCTTTGCTTTCCGAATAGTTTTTGCCGCAATAGTGGCATCGGTTCTTCACTTGACCTTCGAGAATGCCGCGGTCAAATTCATGCCGCTCCTTTCGTAGTCGTGTGATGTTTCTCAAAGCTTCCTTGATCACATCTGGAAGAAAATTTTTTGTTTATTTATTATTTGGTTAGTTTCATAAGGGTTTTACGTCGTTATCAGTGAGTAAGGTTTTTTCATGAAGGGGGGGTGTACTCTCCATTCGGCAACAAGATACCCATTTTGATCTTGCACACTCGGGAAAATTAAGGAGTAGGTAGGCGATTGATGTTCGTTTCGTTTTAACTTTTGAAAATATAGAAACTATTATAAAATTAAGTATGGGGTTTTCAGTGTTTCTTTTAAGGAATAGTCGACTCTTGAAATATTAATTGCCTAGTCATTAGCGTGTTCTGCTTTTCTAAATAGTTTTTCACAATGTGGACCAAACGTTTATGTTTTGTGTGGAATACCTCCTGAGCTTCTGCTTCCATGGTCATTTGGAGACGCTAAAGCTATTGCTGATCTTACAGTTTCATGAATAGTTCTGCCGAAATCACCACAGTAACATTGTGCAAATATCGACACTTGGGAAGTGGTAAGTGACCTTGGCAATCTTCTGTTGGTTCTGATATTCAACATACCTAGATAGATGAATCATAGATTGAGGATATTCATTAGATTGCCTGTTTGGTACAAAGGAATGTATAGGTATACCGTTCATGTTTACATTATGTAGGTACTTCAGTGGTCGACGGTTTGAGATCAATAAGTAGGTATGTAGAACTGTAGATAGGTGACAAAACAGAGGCAATGTGGGAAGTTATTATTTCTAAATTGGTGTGTTTTACGTCCTTGTTTAATTCACAAGCCGCAGGACAATATTAGTACAGGAAGAAATAATGGAGGGTTATGAGACTTATGAGGAACTCGTTCCACAGTTTAGTTTACTGTAGTAGATCATGATCGCCCCCTAAGGCTTCATCGCCCCCATGAAAATCTCCATCGCCCCCAAGGGGGCGATATCGCCCAGGTTGGGAAACACTGGTCTAATTCAACGGTAGAGTCTCACAGACACACTAAAGAGTAGGCAAGGACCTACTGATGTCTATGGCTATATACAAATTATTATGTTTACTCCACGAGAACTAGGACATATTGAACTTTCATAGTTATGCCCACATGTTATTCTGAGTGCTGGAAAAGACTCAAGTTCTTTGTCAAGTGGACATCAGCCTCCTACGCTGAAGCTTGTTTCCCCTCTTCTGAAGCTCGTTTCCCCTCTTCTGAAGCTTGTTTCCCCTCTTTTGAAGCTTGTTTCCCCTTTTCTGAAGCTCGTTTCCCCTCTTCTGAAGCTCGTTTCCTCTCTTCTCAAGCTCGTTCCCCCTCTTTTGGCGTGATAGCGCCTGTACTAAACCATAGGAAATCCAAGAAGGCGCGCGCCCTCTTGGATTTCCTCTTTTGAAGCTCGTTTCCCCTCTTTTGAAGCTTGTTTCCCCTCTTTTGAAGCTTGTTTCCCCTCTTCTGAAGCTTGTTTCCCCTCTTTTGAAGCTCGTTTCCCCTCTTCTGAAGCTTGTTTCCCCTCTTTTGAAGCTTGTTTCCCCTCTTCTGGCGTGATAGCGCCTGTACTAAACCATAGGAAATCCAAGAAGGCGCGCGCCCTCTTGGATTTCCAAGATCGGAATCGGTTCCGTTTCGGAAAGAAAAACAGTGAAAACACAACCACGAGAAAATACAACTGTTTCGTTGAAATTGAAACAGCTCCTCAGCTGAGTTTGAAGAGGGAGAGAGAGAGATGAGGGAGGGAGGGGGAGAGAGGGAGAGAGAAGTGGATTTCCAAGATCGGATTCGGTTCCGTTTCGGAAAGAAAAACAGTGAAAATACAACCACGAGAAAATACAACTGTTTCGCTGAAATTGAAACAGCTCCTCAGCTGAGTTTGAAGAGGGAGGAGAGAGAGAGAGGAGGGAGGGGGAGAGAGAGAGTGAGGGACAGAGAAAGGGGGAGAGGGAAAGAGAGAGAGAGGGAGGGAGAGAGAGAAAAAAGAGAGAGAGGAGGTTTAACCCTGAAGATCCTCCGCAATTCCTTCCCTGGATGTAAACTTTCATCATCATTAAGACAAAGATGATAGATAAGGAAAAAAAAATAGAAAAAGAATACTTTCCTCGTCGCTATTAGAGCCAAGAATAAGAATAGTGAGTGATTTATATGAAATTAATTGAACAAGGAAAACACATTAGTCTCTCTCTCTCTCTCTCTCTCTCTCTCTCTCTCTCACATTCTTTTCTCAATGTGTTCTTAACATGTGGTTTTAACACATACTGTGGTATCTGGAGTATGGTGTAATGTTTACCCCCCTTGTGAACTTACCCACTGGTACTCCTTTCTGCTAATATCTATTAAATATAGGTAGATAGGTATCTCCTTATACTATTAAATATGCCTAGATCTAATGTCTAATTCAACGGTAGAGTTTCACAAACACACATACCTTTACATACGGGTAGGTAAGTACATATCTCTAAAGAGTAGGCAAGGACCTACTGATGTCTATGGCTAGGGTTCCACTTCTATTACTATTATATTCTATTCGGAACTAGGGAAGGATCCAGAAAGTAAAGGGACAGAAGATAGGGAAAACGAGAGGGAGAGAAAAGGAATTTCTCTGAAGTAAGCGTGATGAGAACCGTTCTGGAGGGAGAGAAAAGGAGGACGATAGGACATGGAGGGAGAGAAAAGGAGGACGATGGGACCTTGAGGGAGAGAAAAAAAAAAAAAAAAAAAAAAAAAAAATATTCACAAGATCGGTGATCAAAGTTTTTTTTACCACTTTAACAGCCCTTTACATGCCCAATCTTTGGTAGCGTTGGACTGATGCTTGATGTGATAAGGTGTCATATAAGGCCATATTCACAAGGTCCATTGATATCTATCTACACACTGCTCGGTGTTCCAAATCAGATTCCATATTCCAAATCAGAAACGTTTTGTAAAATGTTGTGTTATCATAATTGGATTAATTCTTTAGAAACGTGGAAGGGATTGAACGTGTCTGGAACATGGGAGGATGTACAAACCTATAAGACAGTAGAATTCCGTGGCATCTGGGATGCTGCACGGGACTCAACACTCTAACTGCCAAGTGCGTCCACCCTGAGGAAATTTTAGCTTTCGCTTTTGTTGTGATTGTCACACAGACTGAAATGCAAATTTCTTTCTATGGACGCATCATTACAGGGATATGGTGTTGTGTACCTAAGAATTTCTTTACAGCGGCTTGCAGGTATTAGGAGGAGAGGGAAGGTAGGGGTGAGAGGGGAAGAGACAAGTAGGGAAGGGAGTGAGGGGAGAGAAGAAGGTTATAGTAGGGGAAAAGTAGGGTCCATTGTTTGTGGTTCTCGCGTCTGCAGACCCCCGTCCGTTTAACCTGGAGCTATTAGCTGATTTTAGCCTGGTAAATTGACCTTTAGCACGGCGAGTAAGGTTCCCGTTTAAGTTCTGTTCAATCTGTTCCTGCTTTTTAGACTGTTGGGGTAAAGGGACTTTTTAGACTCATTTGAACAGGATGAACAAGGTCTTGCAGGTATTAGGAGGAGAGGGAAGGTAGGGGTGAGAGGGGAAGAGACAAGTAGGGAAGGGAGTGAGGGGAGAGAAGAAGGTTATAGCAGGGGAAAAGTAGGGTCCATTGCTTGTGGTTCTCGCGTCTGCAGACCCCCGTCCGTTTAACCTGGAGCTATTAGCTGATTTCAGCCTGGTAAATTGACCTTTAGCACGGCGAGTAAGGTTCCCGTTTATGTTCTGTTCCTGCTTTTTAGACTGTTGGGGTAGAGGGACTTTTTAGACTCATTTGAACAGGATGAACAAGGTATTATAGCAGGGGAAAAGTAGGGTCCATTGCTTGTGGTTCTCGCGTCTGCAGACCCCCGTCCGTTTAACCTGGAGCTATTAGCTGATTTTAGCCTGGTAAATTAACCTTTAGCACGGCGAGTAAGGTTCCCGTTTATGTTCTGTTCCTGCTTTTTAGACTGTTGGGGTAAAGGGACTTTTTAGACTCATTCGAACAGGATGAACAAGGTAGGTTCTATTCCGCTTATGTCAGGTAGTCTAATTTTGGAGATATTCACATAAATTGGCTTTGCTGACAAGGTGGTTTGAGAGCTCCAAATGTAGAGCACTCACTTGAGTTGTATTTTCCTTTTGGAATTTCCCCTCTTCTGTAGCTCGTTTCTCCTCTTCTGAAGCTCGTTTCCCCTCTGTTGAAGCTCGTTTCCCCTCTTCTGAAGCTCGTTTCCCCTCTTTTGAAGCTTGTTTCCCCTCTTTTGTTTGTTTTTAAAAAAAAAAAAAAAAAAATATTCACAAGATTGGTGATCAAAGTTTTTCTTACCACTTTAACAGCCCTTTACATGCCCAATCTTTGGTAGCGTTGGACTGATGCTTGATGTGATAATGTGTCATATAAGGCCATATTCACAAGGTCCATTGATATCTATCTACACATTGCTCGGTGTTCCAAATCAGATTCCATATTCCAAATCAGAAACGTTTTGTAAAATGTTGTGTTATCATAAGTAATTGGATTAATTCTTTATAAACGTGGAAGGAATTGAACGTGTCTGGAACATGGGAGGATGTACAAGTCTATAAGTACAATTCCGTGGCATCTGGGATGCTGCACGGGACTCAACACTCTAACTGCCAAGTGCGTCCACCCTGAGGAAATTTTAGCTTTGGCTTTTGTTGTGATTGTCACACAGACTGAAATGCAAATTTCTTTCTATGGACGCATCATTAGAGGGATATGGTGTTGTGTACCTAAGAATTTCTTTACAGCGGCAGCGCAGCGTTAAACCAGCTTCAAGATTAGAAACTGCTTTGAAGAAGCAACTGTCGAAGTGGAAGCCAAAGTGTTAATCCCAAAACAAACCCAACTGAAGAACCACCTGCCCCTCACCCTCCCCTTCTCAAATAAAATGATTGATTATTCTCTGGGTGGTTTCTCTTTGATCCAAACTCTTGTTTCTAAAACCTTGGTATGTTTCATTCCGGATAATATCTCGTCTAGTTGATTATCCACCTTGTTTAAATTAATTTGATTACGAAATTAATCATTCATTGGCCAGGGATTAGGTTTCTATCTAATTTTATCATCCGAAAATTGGACCTGTGTTTTCTTTCACATGGTTTGATCTCTTCTTTATAAGTACAATGTTATATTCGGAAAGCTAGGCTGGTTTGTTCATCTTTGAATTCTAAAGGTTCCAGGGTTCCAGGTTCCACTATATCACCACCTTAAAAATATTGACGAAATGGGATTTAGCTTTATGTTTAAAGAACAAGAACTTGTCACATGGTGCATTTGTGAATCTCAATCGGCAACTCTATTCGAGGGATTGTGATGGTGGCCTGAAATAGAACCTGTTCAAAACTGGGTCCTAATTGGTACATCTCACTACAGATTTCAAATTCACCTTCCTTGGCACCTAGCTTCTCTGAAGCCTGCTTCTAAGAATGCTCAAAGCCAAGAAACTTCCTTACCGTGTCAAGAGTAAGTCAATGTTTGACTACGGAATAGCTTGCTTCTCAGCGCAATATTGACTTCTCATTAGACACCTAACAACTTGAAAGCAAAATGTCAAGCAAGTTTACCGTAAGTAATGAAGTCTAGCACCCCAATTACCACCATCACTGGAACAAAATTATTTGAACAAGAGCTTAATACTGAACAAACAACTGTCAGCCACTGAGCGATATCTATCCAACTCATAGAACACGTAGAAAGTAGAGGTCACAAATAATGCCATCACCTCGTGGGGATTAGAAATTTTAATGAGGGCTGTAACAAAGTACTTTTTAAAATACCTAATGGAAGATAGGTTCTGTTTACCGTATTTTTCTTTGCATATTGGCGGATTTCACACCTGACTCAATTACGGTAAGAATAAATAACCAATTATTTATTCACCCAATAATACTGATAATGGAAGATGGCAGGAAAATCTGCAGGTTCCTAATCGATTTTCAATGAAATCGCAAACATGTCTACATTGTCTGTTACATTCTGTAAATATCTCAGACATCAGACAAGACAACAGATACACGGTGTATATTCTAGTGACGACTCTCCAGTGAGTGGGCATCACTCAAGTCTACTTCCTTTCATCTGCCACTGATACTAGCTTCACTATGTATTCTCCCAAATGTCTCCCCCATGATAACATACTAGCATTACTAGCTGACCATACTCCATACTGGCAAGCCCTCCAATGTTGTTAGTTAACAGTCCCTCGTGTATAGTAGTGTTTGTGTATCTCTGGTCGCGACTAGTCCATGTCAATTGTGTTCTTCTTTTATTATATTTATATTGTTTGCTTCATCATTTCTTTCTGTTATTTGTCTTTTGTTTTGTGCGTTTAGAAACGTCTCTTCAATTTCTTTTTGTTCTTTGGGTGTTGAAAAAAATTCCGTTTTGGTTTGGAGCTCACACGTTTGAAGCATATCGGGTGATAACGGGTGTCAAGTGGTTCTTGTTTACTTTATTTAGAAACGTCTCTTCAATTTCTTTTTGTTCTTTGGGTGTTGAAAAAAATTCCGTTTTGGTTTGGAGCTCACACGTTTGAAGCATATTGGGTGATAACGGGTGTCAAGTGGTTCTTGTTTACTTTATTTTTTTCTGTGATGTTTTAATTTTTTTGTATTGCCGCTATCAGATTAGTTGTGTTCAGTTTACTTTTATAATCGACAGTGTCAATTTCAACAAACCATGATAACATACTAGCATTACTAGCTGACCATACTCCATACTGGCAAGCCCTCCAATGTTGTTAGTTAACAGTCCCTCGTGTATAGAAGTGTTTGTGTATCTCTGGTCGCGACTAGTCCATGTCAATTGTGTTCTTTTATTATATTTATATTGTTTGCTTCATCATTTCTTTCTGTTATTTGTCTTTTGTTTTGTGCGTTTAGAAACGTCTCTTCAATTTCTTTTTGTTCTTTGGGTGTTGAAAAAATTCCGTTTTGGTTTGGAGCTCACACGTTTGAAGCATATCGGGTGATAACGGGTGTCAAGTGGTTCTTGTTTACTTTATTTTTTTTCTGTGATGTTTTAATTTTTTGTATTGCCGCTATCAGATTAGTTGTGTTCAGTTTACTTTTATAATCGACAGTGTCAATTTCAACAAGTAGGTATGAACATCGAAGTTATTTAACGCGTAGATCTCGTCGAGGGAGATTATCTTTTCCAAAACTTTCCCCCTAGCGTTAGGAGTATGGGAATTCCAGAGATGACTGTGGGCGTTGAAATCACCTGCGATAATAAAAGGACGTGGTAGCTGATCGATTATTTGGATAAAGTCTTGTTCTGACGGGACGACATCAGGAGGAATGTAAATACTACAAATAGATACAGGTAACGATGGGGAGAAATAAACTGTGGAGGCAACAGATGAGCTGTTAGATGGAAATGACAGTGACTTCTCCGACTTGGACGACAGTGGAGACGAGGACGAGCTGACTCTAGCTGCGAGTACATCCGAGAACAGAATTCCTGAGCCTCAACAACAATCTGCCTCTCTGTACAAATACAGCATCAAATCAAGACGATGGTATATCTACATCTTCTGGCATTCAATCATTATCGCGACCGTGAATAGCTGGTTAGTCTACAGAGACAATTCGAAAACCCTGGGCATTCCTACCACTCAGAAAATTCCAGGCTGAAGTTGCCACAGCCCTCGTAACTTGTGGCAAAAACAAATACAAACGAGCTGGTCGCCCAAGTTTGGGAGATATGTCAAAGTCAAAGAAAAAAGTAGCCACAACAGTTCGCCCAATCATGGACAGTCAAAAAGATAAGTTTGGCCTGTATTCAAAGACCAGCGTGGTCGGTGTAAGATTTGTGTATCTCTTGTTTCAAACATCTTCTGTTCCAAATGCCAGGTCTATCTGTGCCTGAACAGAGACAGAAATTGTTTCAGACGATTCCATGTCTGAATTACCTTCTGTTTATTTAGTTACCTATAGTTATTTCTCCATACGCTAAATAAGTTACCTATTATTTTATATTTTTTTAGGATATTTTTTTCGGTAAGACTGACTTTGAAGTCCCAATTTATTTTGCAATAAGACTGCCTTTTTGTTTTATTTTTTAGAATAGTTACTATATTTTGTGATTTTCCTTTTTCTTTTGATTTATATTGTACAATAAATTTGTTGTTTGATCAAATACATCACCTAATTTTCATTTTTTCCTTTAGAAAGATAGTTCATCTAGTATCACACCAAATATTTTGAAAATTGAAGTCACAAATGCCCAGTGTGACATATAAGTCACACCCCGCCCACAACCACCCGTGGGGTCGGCGGTCAAAAATTTACCATTTTCGTACTCAAGGGATCAACATAAGTTAGAATCAGCAACAAAATAATTTTTTTGTTAGATATTTCTAGTCTTGGGCATTATAGGGTTAACTTTAAATATTAGCGTTTTCATCCCCGTAGGCTGTTCCTAGGTATTGGGTATGGGGTGATTGCAATAGCTTTATTAGTAAGAGATTGAAGGCAATGAGGAACTTTATGGGAGTGGCTGAAGACTCTGAAGAGCTTGCGTGATTGCAATAGCTTTATTAGTAAGAGATTGAAGGCAATGAGGAACTTTATGGGAGTGGCTGAAGACTCTGAAGAGCTTGCTTTCCAAGTTTCCATTTGGTAAGGTCTCTTGTAATACAGCAAGGCGCGATAACGCAGGGACCTCGAAGAAGCCCTCTACGCATTGGAGAAGATGATACAGAATCCAAGAAACATCTCTTAGATACTTGAATCAATAATCCTGAATTCCTGACCCATCCGATTCTTTGGTTACAGAGGGCATTTGTCTCGTTCCTCATAAGAGGGAATACAGCAAGGCGCGATAACGCAGGGACCTCGAAGAAGCCCTCTACGCATTGGAGAAGATGATACAGAATCCAAGAAACATCTCTTACATACTTGAATCAATAATCCTGACCCATCCGATTCTTTGGTTACAGAGGGCATTTGTCTCGTTCTTCATGTGTCTCGATTTAAACACGAAAATTATGAAGACGACAAAGACCCATCCATACCTTTGTCTTTCTAAATAAGTTTACTTAAAGTATTTCCTCTGGATTAAGTGAAAAGCTTCTTTAGACATGGATATTGAAAGCTATTAAATAAGTTTACTTAAAGTATTTCCTCTGGATTAAGTGAAAAGCTTCTTTAGACATGGATATTTAAAGCTACATTTCATGCTTACGAGAGGAGAGGACTGGAGTGAATTATTCAGCTGTTATTTAATAAATAAGTTTACTTAAAGTATTTCCTCTGGATTAAGTGAAAAGCTTCTTTAGACATGGATATTTAAAGCTACATTTCATGCTTACGATAGGAGAGGACTGGAGTGAATTATTCAGCTGTTATTTAAGATAGGTAACAATTTATTTATTTATTTATTTATTACACATTTAGCAATTAATATCAGCCATTAGTGGGTTTAAAGAAAAAGGGTTACATATGTTTTAAAAAGTTGTTCTGTTTCAGGAATCTCATCAGGGATGAAATTGAGTCGGGATTGTCTGACAGGATATTAGCTAGGGAGTTACCGGAATACCTTGTTGAGATCTCAATGAAAGTCCTGCTTTTGCATCATCATATCATCAATAACTTCGTCCTTGATCCTTGACTTGTTACCTCTTAATCTGTGATGCTGTGATTGAATTATGAGATTCCGAATACCTTGTTGAGATCTCAATGAAAGTCCTGCTTTTGCATCATCATATATCATATTCTGGTATTTTGTAGCTTAAGATGAATCCCGAGCTTTTCATAGCAGACATAATATATCTTCCTTGTATTTGTTAGGTATGTGAATTATACTGTGTAGGCATCATCATTTGTGGTCTTCTGGTATTTTGTAGCTTAAGATGAATCCCGAGCTTTTCATAGCAGACATAATATATCTTCCTTGTATTCAACAAAAACGTCCGTAACATCCTCGGGAATCGACAATCGCCCTATACTGTGTAATGTATTTCAGAATTTCATTAAACGGGATTTCTTGTTTCAGGTAGTTACCCTGAAGTCCAATGGTTGGTTTTACTTTGGGAGAGTTCTCATATTTATTGTGATATTTTGGAGCTTGGGCATCATCATTTGTGGTCTTCTGGTATTTTGTAGCTTAAGATGAATCCCGAGCTTTTCATAGCAGACATAATATATCTTCCTTGTATTTGTTAGATATGTGGATTATACTGTGTAGCTTCTTTATTTATAAACCTACTTCCCGAAATCCTAGTGATTTCTTTATCTTTTTACAGTCTTAAGTTTTCACTAATGAGTTCCCTGTGTGGGTATACTTACCTCCTACTTGTACTAGTTGCAGCACCTGTGATATACCACCAGTATCTGCATTCTGTACTTTCAAGTGGTATCAATTATAATTATCTATTGATAAGCTTTGAGTTAATACTTCCCAGTTAGTTCTTCTATGTATATGCAAACCGCTCTCGATGATTTCTTTATCTTTTTACAGTCTTAAGTTTTCACTAATGAGTTCCCTGTGTGGGTATACTTACCTCCTACTTGTACTAGTTGCAGCTTGCAGCACCTGTGATATACCACCAGTATCTGCATTCCGTACTTTCAAGTGGTATCAATTATAATTATCTATTGATAAGCTTTGAGTTAATACTTCCCAGTTAGTTCTTCCATGTATATGCAAACCGCTCTCGGATAGGCCTTCTCCATGAGGAAATTCCGCATGTAGTGGATTTATGCATTTTACCGATGCTAAACGAGGTGTGGGGAGTAATTTCACGACATGAAAAACCGTTAGCGTAGGTACCTAACCTTCGTTGTGGAACGTTTTACCAGCTTTACTGCTTTACTAAAGGTAATACTTTTTATAATAGGCTTATAGCTTATAGCAATATATGTACTTATCTACTTATCATTATAATTGCTGGCTTCCTTGTTGAGAATTTCTCCTCTAATTTCCACAGTCATCCCCCTCCACCATCATTATTCAAAGGGTAATACCCACCGTCCGCGTCCCTCCCTTCTAGGTGTCCTCTTCCTCTACTTTCTCCTTACCTCCTAGTTTTATACAGAACGGCTTTTTGTTTTCACCATAAACATTAAAAACAATTTATAACATTTTTCGGATTTAATGAGCTTTCACAACGTATGAACCTTTTTTCCTCGCTCTACCGCAGCGTGACGCTGTGTTAACACGTTGCCATATTTTTTCTCTCTTCCCTAGTTCCCCTCTTCTGCCTTCGTATCAGGAAACCCTAGTCTTCCTGTGGCACTAATGTGTTGATGGCAATCTATTTTGTATCCCCTTCCCATCCGAATATGTCTTTCCTCGCTCCTTGTGGAAGTTCAAAAAGCTCGATACTTCCAATATGTTGTCCTCAGTGAGGTGCAGACTGTGCAGAGCTGCAAGGGTCTTCGTATTTAAATGGTTCACTAAGCCAATGAGTGCCCCTTGAGGTTGAGGGTTTGATGTCGATGTGGACAAAAGTCGGTCATAATTAGCCCCGAGCAATTTCAACACCTAGAGAAGGCTCCTAGGGGAAAGTTTGTTTCTTAAATAGCTGAAGAAGAAATCACGCATGTGGATGCTGATTTACATTTCACCCTACTTCTAGTTCCTATACATCCGCCCCTGCGTCTCAGTTTCTCTCCAACTCTTTTAAATTGAAATCCGCCTAATTTTGTGTTATCGAACTGGTTTTAATTTGGCCAAGTGTATGTCCATATAAAGTTGTGTGGCTCAAGATTAGTCCATGGGTAACGCCAAGGTGTGAAATATTAATCCTCACATGTAGCACGCTAGATTCCATTTATTCGACTATAATCAATAGCTAGACCACACCGGGTAATGACGGAGATGCTGATAGCCGCAGTAAATCTTACAGCTGAGGTTCAGAAAGCATGCTGATAGTTTGAGTGATGAATACGGGTAGGTATCACGTGACAACACGGAAAGTTTGATGTTTTCGTCGCGTGTATTCAAAACCTGTAATATCAATATGACCAATCTGGTCCCTAATATTAGTAATACCTACCACCAATACCGAAATTGTTTTGCTTCAAACAGTGATGACCGAATCCTAAACATAAGTTGAACACTTCAGGTCAAAGCATTGTGTTCAGTAAATTGCGCTGAACTCCAAATACCTTCGAAACTCACAATACCGCGTTCTTTCAAAGTTCCAAGAAACTATGAGAAGAATTTGAAGTCAACTTTCCTAACCAAGAATAGTAAATTGCGCTGAACTCCAAATACCTTCGAAACTCACAATACCGCGTTCTTTCAAAGTTCCAAGAAACTATGAGAAGAATTTGAAGCCAACTTTCCTAAGTACCTTGATTTATTTGAGGAATCTGGTATCCATCCCTGTAGATGAAAACTTGTTATTCAGATTTAGGAGGAACTTGTTTTTTTGTATATGTATAAGTTTGAAGATTTTTTCATTATTATTACTTAAAAAACTAATTATAATTATAATGATTATTTATTGAAATGAACATTGATATTATTTGATGGCATACAGAATGGACTAGAAATTATTCACTGAAGACAGTTTTGATCCGGGTGCTTTTTGTCAGGTCAACATTACCCAATTTATTTGCATTTATTTATGGAATTGTTGGATGATTCATCATTTTTATTTCTTGATGGTTTCATAAGTCTAATAAAAAATGAATAACTTGTCACAACTTAATCACGTAATTCACTTGAAAAAGGAGAGAGATACCTCTAGTAGAAACTTGGAAAGGTATCTTCTGTCATCCATGAGAATCTTTTAGGTCTATCCTTTTGGTACCTATTCTCTTCTTCTACAATGATAGGTTGTCATTGTGACAAGAATGGACTAGAAATTATTCACTGAAGAGTCTGAAGACAGTTTTGATCCGGGTGCTTTTTGTCAGGTCAACATTACCCAATTTATTTGCATTTGTTTATGGAATTGTTGGATGATTCATCATTTTTATTTCTCGATGGTTTCATAAGTCTAATAAAAAATTAATAACTTGTCACCACTTAATCACGTAATTCACTTGAAAAAGGAGGGATACCTCTAGTAGAAACTTGGAAAGGCATCTTCTGTCATCCATGAGAACCTTTTGGTATTCTCTTCTTCTACAATGATAGGTTGTCATTGTGACACCCATTACTCCTATTAGTAAACATCAAACATCCAGAACCCATGAATATTGTTGAGTCACCCTCTACAATCTACATCATTGTTGTGTTATGTTGTACCTGCATTAGCTTTGGAATTTGGTAGATGTGTGTCCCATCATTATCATTTTGACATAACACAACAAGCTTTGGCTTTATTAATTTTTGGAATACATAACATTAACTTTTATTGCTGCCGGTAGAAAAAAATACATACTTTTTTCTCTCCATAATCATCATTATCGTTTGCCTCTATATCTTTGTTCATTGGCAACTTTGGTTTACACGTTTAAACTGGCATTGCCGACAGTCTGATGACCCTGGGTGTTGAGATCGATCTGACCAATAGATTTCTGTTTCTGAGAAAGGAATAATGTTCCTTATTCTACATAACATGTTGTTCAATAACTTTTGTGAATTCAATTTGATTTTTCCTAGAAACGAAGCACCTACGTAAGGTGTCTTGATCTGTTAACTTTTTGTGACTTTATAAGACTCCCAAAAATGATGCCTTTAATCTGGTTCCAGGTCTTCGCAAGTCATGTAACTGAATTGACTAACCAAGAGAAAATTGCTAGATCGCTAGAATTAGGTAGGTACTGTTGTAGTCATAGACAGTAGACTTTCTTGGCTACATAAGAATTGAGTAGGTATTATTTTGATTTTGCCAGTATTTATGAGGGTTTTCGTAGGTAACTACTAACTGTATAGTACCCAGCTACCTGCTCATTATCAGCACAAGTCAGTAAAAGTATGTAACAATGTACCTAACTAACGAAGTACGGAATGTTATTGGAAAATTACTGCTCCAACAATCAAACAACGGGAATATTTTCCTAACTTTACCTATACTCGTACGTGTACTAAAAAGTTGAAATTTATATGCCGATGTTCGAAGCACTCTTACCTAATTAATAAAATTAGACAATAGACTTTCTTGTCTACGTGAAAAATGAGTAGGTATTATTTGATTCTGCCAGTATTCATGAGGGTTTTTGTATGTAACTACCTACTAACTGTATCAGTAAAAGTATGTAACAATGTACCTAACTAACGAAGTACGGAAAGTTATTGGAAAATTACTGCTCCATCAACAATCAAACAACGGGAATATTTTCCTAACTTTACCTACACTCGTACGTGTACTAAAAAGTTGAAATTTATATATGCCGATGTTCGAAGCACTCTTACCTAAATAATAAATATAATATCAGATTTCAAAGGTAGGTATATAGCTATATAGCGAACATATACTCATGTACACATAATTACCTACATGAACTCTTATGTTACTCTGCTTGTTTATACCTACCTAAGGTTACTTTTTTTATCCGTTGCCTTTTCACAAAGTTTTGTACACAAATCAAAAGTTTTCGGGGCAACTTTTCAGAATATGATACCCATAGTACTTTAGGATATAGGAGGCTTAATATGGTGGGCGTGTAACATGATGCTTGTAGAACAATAATTACAACATGGGAGGAATGTTAAGGATACAAGAACAAGGATCATTTTCAAAGGCTCCTCTTCTAGGTTGTTGAGTATCTCTTGAAATGAAAGCTTTCTCGTGTTACGTCAAACAAGTTTCATTTAATCAAAACGTCTAGGAAACACCAGCTTGTTCTCCGTATACCTAATCATCTTATCGAGGTGGAATGTAGTGGAAAACGTGATAATGTGAAAGGAAATATGACTTTTAGCTGTTAGGTAGATTTGATTGATATTGAACTTGCTGTTTCACCAGCTTGTTCTCCGTATACCTAATCATCTTATCGAGGTGGAATGTAGTGGAAAACGTGATAATGTGAAAGGAAATATGACTTTTACCTGTTAGTTAGGTAGATTTGATTGATATTGAACTTGCTGTTCTGATAATGTGAAAGGAAATATGACTTTTAGCTGTTAGGTAGATTTGATTGATATTGAACTTGCTGTTTACCATTTCTATACGTAACAGGTAACAGCCAAATATCATGTACCTACATACCTACGTATCTTTTAATTTCAAGGCATGATAATATTATATACCTACGCGTTGTATAGATACCTATACTTATCGTCTTCATTTAAAGTTCTCGCAATTTCCAAACTTTAGATTTGGTCTGCTTTTCCTGTTTCAGATGAGTCACATGGTGCCTCAACCTCATCAGCCACTTCCTGGGAAGAGGAATGCCATCAGCTTCATCCCAGCTCTGGATCCGAGCACGAAGACCTCTCGTCGGACGTCGATAGCGAAAGTAATAAGTAAGTCAAATGTACTACCTACAGTACCTAGCTACCTAGTAATAATGATGATTGATGACAGAAATTGGAGCCATTTACTTTGAATAGCAGAAAATTTGGGCAACCTACAAGAGATACAGGACAAATAGCTCAATTTTTGGTTCGTTTCGGCCTTTGAATAGCAGAAAATTTGGGCAACCTACAAGAGATGCAGGACAAATAGCTCAATTTTTGGTTCGTTTCGGCCTCTAGCTACCTAGTAATAATGATGATTGATGACAGAAATTGGAGCCATTTACTTTGAATAGCAGAAAATTTGGGCAACCTACAAGAGATGCAGGACAAATAGCTCAATTTTTGGTTCGTTTCGGCCTTACAGAGGACCTCGTGATTCTTTATTCTTTTCATGTTTTCTCTTCATCCATTAGATGTTCATCCAGTCGAATGGTCAGAGGAGAAAGCCTTTCTCATTTACTATTGAGTCTGGGGACAACAGTAGTCGTTTCAGTTTATGGACCTCGTAATTCTTTATTCTTTTCATGTTTTCTCTTCATCCATTAGATGTTCATCCAGTAGAATGGTCAGAGGAGAAAGCCTTTCTCTCCTCTGACCATTTACTATTGGGTCTGGGGACAACAGTAGTTAGTCGTTTCAGTTTATGCGTTTACAGCGTTCGACCTCGTGATTCTTTATTCTTTTCATGTTTTCTCTTCATCCATTAGATGTTCATCCAGTAGAATGGTCAGAGGAGAGAGCCTTTCTCATTTACTATTGAGTCTGGGGACAACAGTAGTTAGTTTCAGTTTATGAGATGAGTTTACAACTTCTTTTAATAAATATAAATGAAATTATTGAACTTGTCCCGAACCTCTTGAAAGGTCATCGCCCACGCTGTGGCTAAAGTAGCTTCCAAAAGCTCTCCCCGTTAAAAGTTTTCAGTAAGAAAAAAAAAGAACATTAGGTAACAGTTTTCTTTTCTCGTTAAAACAATCTTGAAAATATGCATGAGTAATTTTTTACAACAAACCATGCTGAATTCCCAAAACCGCATAAACTTTTTATCTCTACCAATCATAATAAAGCTACTACCTATCGAAGTAGATAATACCATTAATACTGTACTTAATCTAAAGACTTTGTCCTTTTTTATAAGGAAAACTAAGTGCTGAATTCCCAAAACCGCATAAACTTTTTATCTCTACCAATCATAATAAAGCTACTACCTATCGAAGTAGATAATACCATTAATACCGTACTTAATCTAAAGACTTTGTCCTTTTTTATAAGGAAAACTAAATGCACATACCTCTACAGGATTTCCTCAAAACTACAAGAAGATAGTTTTCTGCTAAGGCAAGCCACTCATTATCAGATAGACCTAACACCTGATCAGGTCCGCCTGTCAGGTCTACCTCATGAGCACACACACTATCAGATAGACCTAAGAAGTACGGCTGGAACGGTCCACCTGTCAGGTCTACAAGGGTCTTCGTATTTAAATGGTTCACTAAGCCAATGAGTGCCCCTTGAGGTTGAGGGTTTGATGTCGATGTGGACAAAAGTCGGTCAGTTTTGAGGTGTCATAATTAGCCTCTGGCAATTTCAACACCTAGAGAAGGCTCCTGGGGAAATTTCTGTTTCTTAAATAGCTGAAGAAGAAATCACGCATGTGGATGCTGATTTACACTTCACCCTACTTCTAGTTCCTATACATCCGCCCCTGGGTCTCAGTTTCTCTCCAACTCTTTTAAATTGAAATCCGCCTAATTTTGTGTTATCGAACTGATTTTAATTTGGCCAAGTGTATGTCCATATAAAGTTGTGTGGCTCAAGATTAGATTAGTCCATGGGTAACGTTTTGTGTTATCGAACTGGTTTTAATTTGGCCAAGTGTATGTCCATATAAAGTTGTGTGGCTCAAGATTAGATTAGTCCATGGGTAACAACTGACCATTAGAAGTATTGGGGAGTCGTAGAGTCAGCCAATAATAGACAGTCAATAGCTATTAAACAAAACACATGAATAAATCAAACCCAAATACCTAGTTCTGTAACTCTTTAGAAACACATAGTCCCGTGGCCAATTGGGACCGGGATCATAAGATTGGTGATGTGTTTGTTGCGTCTTTCAGCAAAAGCATTGTGCTTGAGATCTACTCGGAACCGTGGCCAATTGGGACCGGGATCATAAGATTGGTGATGTGTTTGTTGCGTCTTTCAGCAAAAGCATTGTGCTTGAGATCTACTCGGAGTTTATCAACAACTTTTCTGCCGCCATGGATGTTGCCCGAGGAGAAAGCAAGAAGAAACCCGCCTTGGCTGAATTCTTCAAGGTAAGTGTGACAACAGTCAGGAGGACGATAAAGATAAAATTTACAAAACTCAGTCTCTTGATATATCCCAATTTTCTCCCCATACGAAAATATAGTGGAAGCAAAGAAAATATAAGAGAATGTCTAGGTACTTGAAACCTATATAAACAAGACTATAACAGGCCTCACCAGATGTAAGCAATCTTCTGCCCCATTCCCTCCACTAAATCTTAGATCTGCTCTCAAAAGTTTATTTATTTTTCTCTCTCCCTCTTCCTTCGTTTCCTTTGCTTGATTTTTCTCTTTCCTCCCTTATCTTCTAAATCTATCTCCTTTTTTCATTCTTCGTCTTCAGTTTCTTCTTTTACTTCTCTGCTATTATATGTTCATAAAACTTATTGCTTTAATGTGTGTTTCGTTTCTAGCAATTTTTTTGTGAATAGGAAAACTTTCTTTATTTTCTAGGCAGAGAGCTTCGCCCCTTATTTTTTCCTCGAATTCTTTCTCTTTCCCTCTTTTCTTTCCTCATGTCCTGTAGGATTTTCACAAATATTTTATTTTTTATAACAACTCTGTTTACTGGAATCCTCAACCCCATGCTGGAAATACTAAAGCTATACATATGTATGTATAGGCGCTCCATTTTCTCTTTCCCTCTTTTCTTTCCTCATGTCCTGTAGGATTTTCACAAATATTTTATTTTTTATAACAACTCTGTTTACTGGAATCCTGAACCCCATGCTGGAAATACTAAAGCTATACATATGTATGTATAGGCGCTCCACGCGATGGCGAATATTTTGACGAAAGTTTTTCAGGAATGTTTTCGTGTGAACATCTCTCGGTTTCTCCCTTCCAACAGCCGAAACATTTATGTTCCCCACAGGAACAAAAGATTTTGGCTTACGAATCCCGAATCTGCACAATTTATTTCATCTTTCATCACTATCGTCATTGGTGCCATGTCACATCTTCACCGACAAACGATTTGTATCATTAAATTCTGTACTCGGCGCTCCATATCCATGACATACAGGCACATGTAGTATAGCTCTGAATAGACCTTTTTCGGACTTTAGAAAAAACGAGAAGAGAGGAAATAATGTTATTTATTGACCTTACTCCATTAGTCAAATGAAATCTCTACGTTTTTATACAGCCGTTTTTCTTCTCAATTTTCTCTGCTAAAAGTATTTGTTCGAAGTTTTTTTTAAAGAGATTTACAGTTCCAGAAAAATGGCCTTTAAGAAGATATTCGCATTATCTTTAGAAAAAACGAGAAGAGAGGAAATAATGTTATTTATTGACCTTACTCCATTAGTCAAATGAAATCTCTACGTTTTTATACAGCCTTTTTTCTTCTCAATTTTCTCTGCTAAAAGTATTTGTTCGAAGTTTTTTTTTAAGAGATTTACAATTCCAGAAAAATGGCCTTTAAGAAGATATTCGCATTAAGGTGACAAAGGAGGACTCATCGACACTTTCAATATCATCACTTCTCTCGTCGTAATTTCCTCATTGTTGAGACTTCATGTTTTATGAGATTCACTTGGCTAGAGATAAATCAAATCACGGCTCCATTCAGGAAACTGTCGTCTATCGATTTTCCAAACATAGACTTTATTTACATCACATAGCACTGAAAATGTATACGTATGCTTACCAGCTGAAATTTTGTTGATATTTCTGCAGTGTGTGTGTATTTTTTTTTGCCATACCATTTATGTCTTCATCTGCATGTAAACAAAACATTTCTCTCCTATCAAAGTACTCATAAATACTACAGAAACCCTTTTCTCTCCCCTCCTTGGTTCTATATGTTTTCTACCCCGTACACATGTGTCTGTTGCAGAGATATACCAACTCGTAGTTGTATCTGATGTTTCAACATTTAAAATACGACCGGTCACACGGGAAAGTGCGGATAGGTAGGAACTCATTTTTCTTCTTTTTGCAGAAGTTTTCTGAGGAATTTATTATTTAAGTCCTTTGGCTAGGAAGTTTTTTTTTTCCCCTAAACAAAAAAGAATGACAATATAAAATAAATTTAGAAATGACTTCTGACAGAATTTATGTCTAGTAGATTTGCTTCACATGGGCATCTAAAATCCTGTGCTTTCTTTAAAAGAAAATTTTGGGAAAGTCCTTTGGATGTGTCGAAAGCGGATAGGTACTTCCCTATTTTCCTCTCATTGATGGATGGATAGTACCGTACAAAAGAAAATGATGCTATCCGTGCTCAAGAAAGTTAACATCTTGTAAAAAATGGAAGCAAAAGAAGATCCAGACAAAACATACTACGAACTGGAATGGATAGGTGGAAGCAAAAGAAGATCCAGACAAAACATACTACGAACTGGAATGGATAGGTAGGAAGGCAGGAACTCATTTTTCTTCTTTTTGCAGACGTTTTCTGAGGAATTTATTATTTAAGTCCTTTGGCTAGGGATAGGTAGGAACTCATTTTTCTTCTTTTTGCAGAAGTTTTCTGAGGAATTTATTATTTAAGTCCTTTGGCTAGGAAGTTTTTTTTTTTCCTAAAAAAAAAGAATGACTACTCTCTGACTTACAGTTGAGAAGTTGCGGGTTCGATACTCCCCTGTGTCAACAAATTTCCCTTTTATTACATTTTTTTTTACTTTCCATTTCTTTTCAAATACCTACGTATTCTGCAAATGTAATAGAAAGTCGTGTGATGTTCACACCAGATTTTTTTCCTAAAAAAAAGAATGACAATATAAAATAAATTTAGAAATGACTTCTGACTGAATGTATGTCTAGTAGATTTGCTTCATATGGACATCTAAAATCCTGTGCTTTCTTTAAAAGAAAATTTTGGGAAAGTCCTTTGGATGTGTCGAAAGCGGATAGGTACTTTCCTATTTTCCTCTCATTGATGGATGGATAGTACCGTACAAAAGAAAATGATGCTATCCGTTTTTTTTCTACTTCATTTAGTGAATTTCCTCTCTTTGCCCTGTGCTTCTTCTTATTCCTCTCTACTTCTCACTATTGTTCTCAATTGTTCTTTGCTTTTGTTTTCATTTGTGTAAACATCTTACGTAATTTTTCTTCCAAGACGGATAACTTACAGTTTTGTATCGCGTGCACTGTGCGAACCTGCACACTACATTAACTTTTAGTTGCTTTTCTTCAAATGAATCTTGTATCCACGGGGTAGGGGCTGGAGGGTTGGAGGGTCTTTCATAAATATTTTATTGTTTTCTGTTCTATAAAAGCACTGGTGGAAGCGAGATATTGTGGTTACAGTTTTGTATCGCGTGCACTGTGCGAACCTGCACACTACATTAACTTTTAGTTGCTTTTCTTCAAATGAATCTTGTATCCACGGAGTAGGGGCTAGAGGGTTGGAGAGTCTTTCATAAATATTTTATTGTTTTCTGTTCTATAAAAGCATTGGTGGAAGCGAGATATTGTGGGAGGTGTAGAGGTGTTGGGGTTGCTTTAATAATTGAAAAAGTATCACTCGGTACTGTGGAGGTAATCAAGCATTCAAGAGAGGAAAACTACATGAATGCCAGGGATTTAATAGACCATGTTTTTTCATCATGCTTAGTTGCTAAGTACAAAAAATTTCATTCATTTATAATATTTATAGCATAGTACAACAGACTCAAGTTATGCTTGGGTCGTATCTACTTAGAGGTGTATGCCAAGCACCTCTTTGCACAGAGGTACCTAGATATCATAAGTTATGAACTCATAAGAGGGTACAATAAACTGTCTCTACTGATGCACGTTGCAAAAGTTTCATAATTCCCTATCCTGCGCTTTCCCTTTTCGTCTATTGTCTGCAATTTTCATCTACGCTATATTTATCTTGGTTTTCTCGCTTTCTGTTTCAGTCTCGTCAGAACTCTTCCATGGATCGCCTGTCTTTCTTTGGTCTCATGGTGAAACCTGTGCAGAGATTTCCTCAGTTCATTCTCTTCCTTCAGGTAAGTAGACAACATAGAGTACTATTCTAAGGCCACAGGCACTCACTATCGGGTAGACCTGACGACAGGTACACCTGATCACGTATATCTGATAGTGAGTTGCTGGACTAATATTTTCTCTTGAGTTTTATATGTCTGTTCTTGGTTAAAATAGGAGGCCAATAAAATCGTAAAAGTAGAACTATAAAGTCCTATTTAATCACCTTTAGGATCCAAGAAACCAGATGGGTATTAAACCCCGGTAACACTGGACCCCTAATTCCCACCCTAAGGCCACACACTACCAGGTAGACCTGACAGGTACACCTGATCAGTTCACCTGATAAATTATACCTGTTACCTGATGAGTACACGCACTATCAGGTAGACCTGACAGGTACACTTGATCAGTTCACCTGATAAAGTATAACTGATGAACACACACACTATACCTGACAGTTACGGCTAAAAAGATCCGCCTGTCAGGTCTACCTGATAGTGTGTGGCTAACCTATAACCCGACTTCTGTTTTCTCTCCAGGACCTCCTGAACCACACGGGCCATGGTCATCCAGACCGAATGTCCCTCCAGCCTAATCATCTTATTATTACTATTATCAGCTGCTATGGTTGTTCTATAAATTCTTATTGGAAGCATTATCCAGATCATAAAGTTCGCTATATACATATTTGACTACTTCTGTTTCTGCTCTTGTATTGTTGCTTCCATGATAATTCCTGATGCTAACTATTTTGCATAATGCTTCAATGAACGCTTTTCCATCTTTTTTCCTCGTGATAATTGAATTCGTTATCTTTGAACATTCTTCTCTCTCTCCCCCCCCTCTCTCTCTCTCCCTCTCCCTCCCTTCGAGTAGCTGTTGGAAACAAGTACCTATTATCTCTATCCAGTTCTCCTCTTCCTCTCCCAATATTTTTCTTTAATTCTATTCAGTCTTATTTCTTCATATAACTCCTCTATCTTCTTTCATTTAGCACCCTTTTCCTCTTCCTCGGATCTTTCTTTAACTTACCCTTTTATCTCTGTTTGATGTACTATTCAAAATTATTCATTTGTTTGTTATCCTCCTTTATGCATTGAGTAAATAATTTAGATTGAGCTGCTGTTGAACTCTCTAACTATGTTCACTCTTCCGTTAGTTCAGTTGTATTTGCTTCATTATATCGTCTCAATAGATCTCTTGTGTTTGAATCTAGTAAGACACTGTTACTTTACATAAAATGAACCCTTAGAGGACCATCAGTTTGGGAGGTGTAGAGGTGTTGGGGTTGCTTTAATAATTGAAAAAGTATCACTCGGTACTGTGGAGGTAATCAAGCATTCAAGAGAGGAAAACTACATGAATGCCAGGGATTTAATAGACCATGTTTTTTCATCATGCTTAGTTGCTAAGTACAAAAAATTTCATTCATCTGTAATATTTATAGCATAGTACAACAGACTCAAGTTATGCTTAGTTCGTATCTACTTAGAGGTGTATGCCAAGCAAGCACCTCTTTGCACAGAGGTACCTAGATATCATAAGTTATGAACTCATAAGAGGGTGCAATAAACTGTCTCCACTGATGCACGTTGCAAAAGTTCCATAATTCCCTATCCTGGGCTTCCCCTTTTCGTCTATTGCCTGCATTTTTCATCTACGCTATATTTATCTTGGTTTTCTCGCTTTCTGTTTCAGTCTCGTCAGAACTCTTCCATGGATCGCCTGTCTTTCTTTGGTCTCATGGTGAAACCTGTGCAGAGATTTCCTCAGTTCATTCTCTTCCTTCAGGTAAGTAGACAACATAGAGTACTATTCTAAAGCCACAGGCACTCACTATCGGGTAGACCTTACGACAGGTACACCTGATCAGGTATACCTGATAGTGAGTTGCTGGACTAATATTTTCTCTTGAGTTTTATATGTCTGTTCTTGGTTAAAATAGGAGGCCAATAAAATCGTAAAAGTAGAACTATAAAGTCCTATTTAATCACCTTTAGGATCCAAGAAACCAGATGGGTATTAAACCCCGGTAACACTGGACCCCTAATTCCCACCCTAAGATTTCCTCAGTTCATTCTCTTCCTTCAGGTAAGTAGACAACATAGAGTACTATTCTAAGGCCACAGGCACTCACTATCGGGTAGACCTGACGACAGGTACACCTGATCACGTATATCTGATAGTGAGTTGCTGGACTAATATTTTCTCTTGAGTTTTATATGTCTGTTCTTGGTTAAAATAGGAGGGCAATAAAATCGTAAAAGTAGAACTATAAAGTCCTATTCAATCCAAGAAACCAGATGGGTACTAAACCCCGATAACACTGGACCCCTAACTCCCACCCTAAGGCCAGCCACACACTACCAGGTAGACCTGACAGGTACACCTGATCAGTTCACCTGATAAATTATACCAGGTATAACAGGTCCTGTTACCTGATGAGTACACACACTATCAGGTAGACCTGACAGGTACACTTGATCAGTTCACCTGATAAGGTATAACTGATGAACACACACACTATACCTGACAGTTACGGCTGAAAAGATCCGCCTGTCAGGTCTACCTGATAGTGTGTGGCTAACCTATAACCCGACTTCTGTTTTCTCTCCAGGACCTCCTGAACCACACGGGCCATGGTCATCCAGACCGAATGTCCCTCCAGCTAGCTCTCACCCAGTTGGAATCTCTGGCAGAGCTACTGAACGAGCGAAAACGAGAGGCAGAACAAACCCAGGCATTCAAAGATATCCTCAAGTCAATCTCAGGCAAACTCAGCACACGCCCTCTGGCGGATGTACATCGCGTTCTGTTGAGACAAGATGACGTCACTCAGCTGGTAAGTGCCTTGGTAGCTCGGTCGTCTGGTAAGCTGGAGGGCGCAGGTTTGAATTTTAGCGGAGACGTATAATTTTACCATCTTACTTCTCAGCACACGCCCTCTGGCGGATGTACATCGCGTTCTGTTGAGACAAGATGACGTCACTCAGCTGGTAAGTGCCTTGGTAGCTCGGTCTGGAGGGCGCAGGTTTGAATTCCAGCGGAGACATATAATTTTACCATCTTACTTCAGGTTTACACATAATTATGTGACTGACTCTATGTTGCTCGTTCTGTTGAGACAAGATGACGTCACTCAGCTGGTAAGTGCCTTGGTAGCTCGGTCGTCTAGTAAGCTGGAGGGCGCAGGTTTGAATTTTAGCGGAGACGTATAATTTTACCATCTTACTTTGTAGCTTATTATACGAGTTTTAACTATCAAATTAACAATAATGATATCTTATTTGCATTATAGCTGTATGTACCTTTGTCATTAGTGCTGATATGCACACGTGTCGCCTACAGAAATCTCTTTACTCGGAAGTTAAAGAAATGCTTTGAAGTTTCTTCCCAGAAATGAAGGCTTCTAATATGTTTGTGTTGTATATCTGCGAATAACGCTATGAAATGTAATGTTCTGTGTTTTACAGGCAAACTAAAAATGATGATAGATTGAAACATTCGAAACTCATTGTTGATACATTCCTCTGAATTATATCGTGTGGAACTTTCCATTTTATCCATTCTTAATTTATTTATATCATTGTTATCAGTAGTAGGTATTACTGGCAGTAGCTAATCATCTTATTATTACTATTATCAGCTGCTATGGTTGTTCTATAAATTCTTATTGGAAGCATTATCCAGATCATAAAGTTCGCTATATACATATTTGACTACTTCTGTTTCTGCTCTTGTATTGTTGCTTCCATGATAATTCCTGATGCTAACTATTTTGCATAATGCTTCAATGAACGCTTTTCCATCTTTTTTCCTCGTGATAATTGAATTCGTTATCTTTGAACATTCTTCTCTCTCTCCCCCCCCTCTCTCTCTCTCCCTCTCCCTCCCTTCGAGTAGCTGTTGGAAACAAGTACCTATTATCTCTATCCAGTTCTCCTCTTCCTCTCCCAATATTTTTCTTTAATTCTATTCAGTCTTATTTCTTCATATAACTCCTCTATCTTCTTTCATTTAGCTCCCTTTTCCTCTTCCTCGGATCTTTCTTTAACTTACCCTTTTACGTTGTTGTTCTTTATTGTGCCTATAATTCCCCTAATTGATACTATTGTCTAAGCCTCCATCAGTTGTGTTGTAGTTATTTGTTCATTTATTTTGTTGATACTTCTGAAAATACATGACCCATCATTATAGGTATCTGGTCTATTATCTAACACTTGTCTCGTTCTTTCGTCCCTTGGAGTTTCTCCATTGAGCTCTTGGATCACAATAGGGATTGTTTTCTAAAATACTGTAACGTAACTACATATCGGCCATAGTGACTGAGTTACCTGTATTCTCAATGCGTAGGTCTATTTTAAACTTTATTATTTTTATTGTAAAATTATACCCTTGTAACTTGTAATACAAATAAGGAGTTGGAGGGCTCTATCAAAACTAGATACACTTTTGAACGGTTTTTTATGACTCCAATTTTCATATTTACATTATTTTTTATGTAAATAAAAATTCGAGGACAATTAACAGTAATGGCTAAAGTTTGAAGGCGCCATGTTGCGATGGCGAACTACTTTAACTGTAATAATATCGTTGATAATGCCATGTTTTAATTCCATGTTAGCATCCCTGGTTGTTGTTCTTTATTGTGCCTATGATTCCCCTAATTGATACTATTGTCTAGGCCTCCATCGGTTGTGTTGTAGTTATTTGTTCATTTGTTGATACTTCTGAAAATACATGACCCATCATTATAGGTATCTTGTCTATTATCTAACACTTGTCTCGTTCTTTCGTCCCTTGGAGTTTCTCCATTGAGCTCTTGGATCACAATAGGGATTGTTTTCTAAAATACTGTAACGTAACTACATATCGGCCATAGTGACTGAGTTACCTGTATTCTCAATGCGTAGGTCTATTTTAAACTTTATTATTTTTATTGTAAAATTATACCCTTGTAACTTGTAATACAAATAAGGAGTTGGAGGGCTCTATCAAAACTAGATACACTTTTGAACGGTTTTTTATGACTCCAATTTTCATATTTACATTATTTTTTATGTAAATAAAAATTCGAGGACAATTAACAGTAATGGCTAAAGTTTGAAGGCGCCATGTTGCGATGGCGAATATTTTGACGAAAGTTTTTCAGGAATGTTTTCGTGTGAACATCTCTCGGTTTCTCCCTTCCAACAGCCGAAACATTTTTGTTCCCCACAGGAACAAAAGATTTTGGCGCACGAATCCCGAATATGTACAATTTATTTCATCTTTCATCACTATCGTCATTTGTGCCATGTCACATCTTCACTGACAAACGATTTGTATCATTAAATTTTGTACTTTAGAAAATTGAAAAAGTAATTAGAGGAAACTTTTGTTTCTTTTTTTACGACCTCTTAAATTTGGATTGGAAACTTTCTTATTAACACGGCAACTTTCATGAGGCTATTTTCACTCGCCAATTCGAATCAAGTGGAAGGCAACATACCTACTTGTAGGGATTAGGCATGTTATCATGGTGGTTTCTAAAGGACCTCTGTAGGCAGGGGATATTCTGGTAAATAGGCCCTTATCCTTTAGTTATTTTAGGTTATTACGTTGTTATTACCAAACTCTTACAAATATATACCTACCCACGAAGATATACGCCTGCCTTAGTAGGTAAATCTAATTATGGGTTTCTAAAGGACCTCTGTAGGCAGGGGATATTCTGGTAAATAGGCCCTTATCCTTTAGTTATTTTAGGTTATTACGTTGTTATTACTAAACTCTTACAAATATATACCTACCCACGAAGATATACGCCTGCCTTAGTAGGTAAATCTAATTATATCAGACAGTAAATGGGAGAGAAGTACGTAAATTATTATAACACGAAGAGATAAAAGGAAGCGCAAAAATGATTCATGCAGTTCAATTAACTAAAGCCGTCTCTATGGCTACGAATGTGTTAAAGTAGGTAGGTACTTTAAGGTAATTTATTTTGTTATTAGTATTGTTCTTTTATTTTTATGATCAAACCTTATCGGAGAGCCAAAGGAGGGGAGGGATATATAAGGAGAATAAAGTTATTAGTATTGTTCTTTTATTTTTATGATCAAACCTTATCGGAGAGCCAAAGGAGGGGAGGGATATATAAGGAGAATAAAGAGAGAGCGGGAGGGGATATTCTGTTCAATCTAACTTCCTCTTCTCCTACCTATGGGAAGAAAGGAAGAAGAGAAAGTGGGAGAGAGAGAATGAATAATGACTTCCTTACGAGACTTAATTACGGAAACTGGCAGAGGATTAAATAAAAACAAAGTTATCATTTTCTTAAGAAAAAAAGAAAGAAAAGGAAAAGATAGCATACAAGAAAATGGAGAAGAAGAAGGAGGAAAAGCTTCGTTCGTACTAACCTACGCAGGAGAGAAACGGTAGAGGTGTAGGTAGGTTGGTAGATAGATATGTACGGGGTCGGTAGGTACACAATTAGGAAGAGAAATAGGTGTACAGGTAGGTTCAAATAGGTAAGAAATAATGAGAGAGGAGAAGATGGGTATCTTGGTGGATGGGTAGGTAATGACTTTCTGTTGAGTGTAGGTAAGTAGGTTTTTTCAGTCACTTGAAAAACTCCATTTCCAAGTTATATATATAATTAGCCAATTAAGTAGGTACTAACCGGTTTGGACCGATTGCAATACTTTCTCATTACCTTGTATAGGTTCCCTATACGTAAGGGTAATAGAAAGTTTCAACATTGAGTTATACTCGTCCCGAGAGTTCATTATTTTAGAGAAAACTCAGGAACACCATAAATGAGTATACTTACATGAGCACGGTACTCGTCCCGAGAGTTCATTATTTTAGAGAAAACTCAGGAACACCATAAATGAGTATACTTACATGAGCACGAAGCAAGTAGATATACATACAAGATGTTGTTAACAAGGGGGCTGTAGAAATACTACTCGTCCCGAGAGTTCATTATTTTAGAGAAAACTCAGGAACACCATAAATGAGTATACTTACATGAGCACGAAGCAAGTAGATATATATACAAGATGTTGTAAACAAGGGGGCTGTAGAAATACTATTATTGATTTATTTAATATTTCTCTTTTCCTGATAGGAAATAATGAAATGTAAATATTTCTGTCACCACCAGGATATGAACCAAGCGGGTCACGTGGCTAAGTACAAACCCAGAAGACTGCTCCTCCTCAACGACCTCCTGGTGTGCGTTAGTGTGAACGAGGCTTCCAGACTGACTCTCAAGTGGAGCTGCCCTATCAGTGATGTTCAGGTGAGAGATCGTGTGTGTAAGTACTGTAGTTCTGGGTCTTACTTCCAGACTGACTCTCAAGTGGAGCTGCCCTATCAGTGATGTTCAGGTGAGAGATCGTGTGTGTACGGCCTTTTAGTCAAGTACTGTATGTAGTTCTGGGTCTTAGCTAATTGAAATTTAAATTTTGTCAGACTATCGAGGACCTTGGGACTCTTGAGTTAACAATAAATTGGTCTGGGTATTTTTCAAGCCCTCGTGCTTTGGGTGGGGGCACTCCATTTCAAATTTTGGACATAAAGAACAATTTGAATCAAAAACCAATAATAACAACCATAAATTCCAGACTGACTCTCAAGTGGAGCTGCCCTATCAGTGATGTTCAGGTGAGAGATCGTGTGTGTACGGCCTTTTTTAATTGTGTGTCTGTCTGCGCTCACGCAAAAGCCAACATTCATTTCAACATTGAGTTATACTCGTCCCGAGAGTTCATTATTTTAGAAAAAACTCAGGAACACCATAAATGAGTATACTTACATGAGCACGAAGCAAGCAGATATACATACAAGATGTTGTTAACAAGGGGGCTGTAGAAATAATATTATTGATTTATTTAATATTTCTGTTTTCCTGATAGGAAATAATGAAATGTAAATATTTCTGTCACCACCAGGATATGAACCAAGCGGGTCACGTGGCTAAGTACAAACCCAGAAGACTGCTCCTCCTCAACGACCTCCTGGTGTGCGTTAGTGTGAACGAGGCTTCCAGACTGACTCTCAAGTGGAGCTGCCCTATCAGTGATGTTCAGGTGAGAGATCGTGTGTGTACGGCCTTTTAGTCAAGTACTGTATGTAGTTCTGGGTCTTAGCTAATTGAAATTTAAATTTTGTCAGACTATCGAGGACCTTGGGACTCTTGAGTTAACAATAAATTGGTCTGGGTATTTTTCAAGCCCTCGTGCTTTGGGTGGGGGCACTCCATTTCAAATTTTGGACATAAAGAACAATTTGAATCAAAAACCAATAATAACAACCATAAAAAAAAGTAATTAGAGGAAACTTTTGTTTCTTTTTTTACGACCTCTTAAATTTGGATTGGAAACTTTCTTATTAACACGGCAACTTTCATGAGGCTATTTTCACTCGCTAATTCGAATCAAGTTGAAGGCAACATACCTACTTGTAGGGATTAGGCATGTTATCATGGTGGTTTCTAAAGGACCTCTGTAGGCAGGGGATATTCTGGTAAATAGGCCCTTATCCTTTAGTTATTTTAGGTTATTACGTTGTTATTACTAAACTCTTACAAATATATACCTACCCACGAAGATATACGCCTGCCTTAGTAGGTAAATCTAATTATATCAGACAGTAAGTGGGAGAGAAGTACGTAAATTATTATAACACGAAGAGATAAAAGGAAGCGCAAAAATGATTCATGCAGTTCAATTAACTAAAGCCGTCTCTATGGCTACGAATGTGTTAAAGTAGGTAGGTACTTTAAGGTAATTTATTTTGTTATTAGTATTGTTCTTTTATTTTTATGATCAAACCTTATCGGAGAGCCAAAGGAGGGGAGGGATATATAAGGAGAATAAAGAGAGAG
>NW_007378908.1:0-1396 GCF_000475195.1 Diaphorina citri | reverse complement strand
AAAAATAAAACAAAAGACATTTTAATATTTTAAACGCAACCCTCTTGTTTAGTATTTTCTTTGTTTCTGAAGCATATAGCTTAGTACCTAAACAGGAAAACACACGAGGAAAAAATCTTTATTTATATGAGTTGCTAAGTAAGTATACAGGTACGTAAGGAAAGGAGAATCCCATAAGATCCTTTTTTCTGAGAGAGTTCTTCGGATCAATGAACTTTTGGTTATAAAATATTATCAACCTATTTTATGTCTAGAGTCGAAAATTCTAGTACAATAGGTAGGTAAACTACTATGTACCTATGTAGGTATCTATGAAATTACTAGAAGAAAGGATTCCTTCTTACGTTTTTCCCTTGTGAGGCGGAAATGAAGTTGCGAAAATTCGTGCTGGGGAAGAAAATAGGTACACACCGAAAACGATCAAAGATAAAAAGGAAACCTTGAGAAAATGGGAGAAAAACAGAATGAGAGAGAGAGGGAGGGGTCACAGAAATCACGTTATTATTCCGCGTTCATAGAACATTTCCCACTAGGATTTTGTTTGTGAAAAATTGTGACTTTGCCACAAACACTTCTCCTCCTCCTTCTCCTCTTTCTTCTTCTTCTCCTTCTTCTTCCCGTTCTCCTCCTCTATCTTCTCCTCCTCCTCCTCCTCCTCCTCCTCCTTCTCTTCTTTCTTCTTCTTCTTCTCCTTCTTCTTCTTCCCGTTCTTCTCCTCTATCTTCTTCTCCTTCTCCTCCTCCTCTTTCTTCTTCTTCTCCTTCTTCCCGTTCTCCTCCTTCTTCTTCTTCCTCCCGTTCTTCTACTCCTCCCTTCTCTATCTCCTCATCCTCCTACTTATTATCCTCCTTCTTCCCCTTCTCATCCTCTCCTCCTTCTCCCCCACCCTTTTCTTTCTACTTCTCTCCTCCGATCATTTACGATCCACACTCAAGTAGGTACCTACTCAAGTTGAAAGTTCACACCATAGGTAATTACAGGTAGAAATAAGCTTCAATTAAACGACGCTGTTTATGGGCCGGTATGTACCTACTCATGTACATATTGTACATAGCCTATGTACAAACATAACCAAGGCCGTATTCAGGGGGGCCAAGGGGGTTTGAACTCCGGAAATTTGGACCTTGGCAGTTACAGTTCCCTCTATCAAACCTCTTATGAGCGCTAGTACATTTACTACCTATTTTAATTTTTTTTAAATACTTTGTATAGGTGCCTAATTATTTATGATTGCAAGTAGGTATGTATTAGGTACATACATAGGTACTTACCTTTCTAAAGAGACAGATATGTACCTACCTATGTACTTAGCTCATTAGTACTGGGCGAACTAGGATTAGACACTTTTACCTATTAATTTTAGATGACTGGCAAGTCATTACTCATGAAGAGCATT
>NW_007378907.1:71052-77817 GCF_000475195.1 Diaphorina citri | reverse complement strand
TATAGGAATGAAGAGTAAAATCAATACAAAGAGTACTGAGATGACAGAATCAATATGAAGTACAAAGAAGCACCAAGTATGAAGAACAAAATGTGAGGAAGACAGGAAGATCAAAGCAGAGATAGATCAAAGGAGGAGCTAGCCAAAAAGGAAAGGAAAGAGAAGAACAAACATGAAAAGAGAATTGTGGAACAAACAACGTTAACAACAACAATTACAAAGTATAATCCAGGCCTTGTGTAAACACTCACTGGCGTACACATTAAAGTCCAGTTAGTTGGACAATTTCAATATTTTCAATTGAATTAATAGATGTACAGAGGAACGTTTTGTCAAACTGAACTGGGCTATTACCAGACACGAGTTCTTCTTCTCCTTCCTCTTCTTTTTCGCCTGTTCCCGTGTTCAGACGAGGTCGTTTTTCGTCAGCCTCTCAATCAGCCCTAGGGTGATTGCTTTCGGCTGACATTTAGTGTTGGCTACAAAAATTTACGACTGGATGCTCTTCCTACTCAACCCTTGCTATTTCTTTAGCAAAGGGAAATTTCAGGCTGGTATCCTCCCAGTTTAAAGTACCCTACTTACCGGACACGAGTGATCTACCGGTTTACACAAGGCCACTAGCTGGACTGCCTACACTGGCCTCTAGTCTAGTAATAAGTCAGGTCTAATATTCTCTAATACTTATCCGCATAGGTAAGGAATTACTCAGCGGAATATTTCTTAGGGAAAATCAGAGATATTTCATCATTTTCATTTTGAGAAATTCCTCGGATTAAAGCAATCAAGTGTTTGCGGTTTGGACCTCAAGCAGCCATTCTCAAAGTGTGGCCCTAGGCCTTGAAGTTATTCTGTGCGACCATTGGCAGCAGAAACACCAAGACACTATGTCATCGGAGCTGGTATTAAAATAATAATAGTGATCGAGTGGACTGGAACTTTCAATATTAAGGCCGGCTACTCATTATCAGGTAGACCTGACAGTTACTGCTGAACAGTTCTGCCTGTCCGGTCTAACTGATACCTGATGAGCACACACACTATCAGGTAGACTTGACAGCCGGACCTGATCAGGTGTACCTGATAGTGAGTGGCCGGCCCAAGAGAGGCCCTTTTCGAAATGCCGATAGATTTTTGAACTCCACCTGGTGAAGTCTGGAACACTAAATAGGAGTCTGCGGCCAAAAAAGTTGAGAATGGCTGGCTGAATTTGTCTTGAAAACAAAGATGGTGGATTCCGGATTGGAATGAGAGGAATGTAGGATGTTAGGAGACTATAGATAGGATATCAGGAATGTTGGTAGCTACTCAAACAGCTTCTACACAGTGTCAAACAAGTTCGAGTACACACGATATACAAAGGAGGAAATTAAATTGACCAAACGATGAAATCCTCTAACATACCTATGTATACAGGGTGTTCTTATGTAGGACTTATGAAACACCCGGTTATTGTAAATATACTCAAATAGCTTCTACACAATAACAAGTTCGAGTACACATGATATACAAAGGAGGAAAAGGGGAGAGGGGAGGGAGGGAGGAAATTAAATTGACCAAACGATGAGATCCTGTAACATACCTATGTACCTAAATATACTTGAAGTACATACATAGATAGTTACATGATTCCCGTAACATACCTACTTATGTAATATGTATGCTTGTACATAGGTACGTACATAGCTTAAACCTGTACATTTTGTAACACAGTCATAAAGAGTTTAGAGAGCAGTACATACATCAATAGATCTCACTACTACTAATAATAATGGTTTGAGGTTTGATGAGAGAGAGAGAGCAACAATAAGAGGGAGATCAAGATAGAGGGGTAGAGAGAGAGAGAGAGAGAGAGAGAGAGAGCAACAAGAGGGAGATGAAGATAGAGGAGCAGGGAAAGAGAGAGAAGATAAAGGCAATGGAGTTTGAGACAAAGGAAGGAAGAGAGAGAGAGAAAGACAGACAAAGGAGATTGAGAAAGAGAGAAATATAAAGGGAAGAAGAAGAGAGAGAGAGAGCAAAAGGGAAACAGGAAGAGAACTGAGGCAAAGGAACTTGAGAGGAATAGATGGGCAAGTGATTTTGAGACAAAGAGAAAGAGGGAGAGAGAGAGAGAGAGAGGGCTATAGAGGAAGAAAGAGAGAGAAATGCCCACATCTTGGTATGCACTTGTAAGAGATAGACTATAGAGGTATTTGTGGGGTTTTGTATTACATCGGAGTTTCCTTAATTAAAGGGAAATTACAACTTGATCTTTCCTTCTCCCTCTCTCCCTCCCTTTCTCTATGTCCCTCACTCCCCTTTTGAATTATTCTCTCCCTCTCTGTTCCACTCCCTATTACTTACTTCCTCTCCCTCCATCTCTCTTTCTCTCCCTCTCTCTTTTCCACTCCCTCTCCATCTTCTTTCTCTAGTCTTCCCCCCTTCTCTCTATCTTCGTCTCTCTCCTCCTCCCTCTCTATTTTCGACTATCTGAAGTTACGATTTCTTCCTCTCTGAAAAACAGGAACTCCTGTCTTTCGCAATGTTAGCCCGTGAGTGACTTGCCTAACTCTATAATAGAGAGGAGAGGGGGGAGGAGGAGAAAAGAGAGAAGCCGGTGAAGCAAAGAAGAGGAGGGAAGGGAAAGAGGAAGGAGGGGGAAATCAGGAATGTCTCTTTAATTGTTTCAAGAGGGAATTTGATTGAAAAGAGCCCGTGAGTGACTTGCCTAACTCTATAATAGAGAGGAGAGGGGAGAGGAGGAGAAAAGAGAGAAGCCGGTGAAGGAAAGACGAGGAGGGAAGGGAAAGAGGAAGGAGGGGGAAATCAGGAATGTCTCTTTAATTGTTTCAAGAGGGAATTTGATTGAAAAGAGAATGTCTAACTCTATAATAGAGAGGAGAGGGGGGAGGAAAGAAGAGGAGGGAAGGGAAAGAGGAAGGAGGGGGAAATCAGGAATGTCTCTTTAATTGTTTCAAGAGGGAATTTGATTGAAAAGAGAATGTCTTTGTAAAATGGAAGAGAGGAAAGAATTTTGAAGTCTTCAGATTAGTAATTGTAAAAGACAAGCGGATTGTATTTAATTCAATGGTAGATGCGGGTTGATTGGATGTGGGATTTATTTGATGTTTAATGTGGGATTTAATAGGTATTTAATGTGGGAAATTAGAGGTTTGATGTGGGATTTAGTAGATATGTATTTGGTGTGGGATTTAACAGATATTTAATGTATGTTTAATGTGGGATTTAACAGATATTTAATTTGGGAAATTAGAAGTTTGATTTGGTATGAATTTGTCATTGTCTGGCTAGGGGACTTTAAACAGAGAGTAAACCAGCTTAGTCTGGCTCATAGGGGACTTTAAACAGGGAGTAAACCAACTTAGTTTGGCTCATGGGGGACTTTAAACAGGGAGTATCCAATTTGAGATTACAATGTCCTGACCTAAACTTCAAATAATACCGGATCATCTTCTAATTGTTCCGATTTATAGTCAAGATTAAAGGAGAGTGCCTCAATCCCTAGAAATTCCCTGCCACAGTTAACATAAACAATATTATTTTATATTCCAGTGTTCTTACAATAACAACATCATTATTATTAAAAATTATACGTTATTCGTATGAAATTATTATTTTGTAATCTGGAAGCTATGGTGCTCGCCCTCAGTAATTAATATCGATATGAAATAGCCGTAGAGCTCTCGTATAAATTACATAGTGCACGCTGTCCCTGCCATTATTCAAATTAAATACAGGATGATTCAAATGTTGCCAAAATACATGAACACTAAATAAATAAATATACCTATAAAAAAAAAATATTTTAAAAAAATTGAAAATATTTCTAATAAAAAATGTTAAACGAGATTTAATATTTTTAATAATGTTAAAAATTAACTGTTATTATTTTTCATCTTTACCTAGCAATTTTTTTTATTTATTTATTACTTTCTTTTTATTTTTGTATTTTACCTAGACCCACACATATTTTAATTTTTCAATGGGACACCCAGACACCCTGTTTACATAATAAAATATATATTTTATATTCTCCCAATAGAATCTATTTGCGAAGCGAAGGAAATGCAAAAAAATTGTTTGTTTTATTTATTGGCTTTTTTCTCTTCTGTCGGGAGGGTGGGAAAACGAGAGGGAAAGAGAAGGGAAAGGAGAGGAAGAGAGAGAACTGAAAACGCCAGTAGGATTTTTACAGGGTGAATATTTTATGGGAATAATTTTTCTCCCTTTGATTTTGGGACGACAAGATCTCTGTTACAGTTCCATCTGTCAAACCTAAAAAAAACTATAGTCAGACAAGACCAATGCCTGAATATTCCTCCAGAGAGGATGTACAAGAGAGGACGGTTAAATTTGGCAGACATTTTCGACAGGTAAAGAAAATTTGCTGATGTTTGGGCCTTCGGTTGTCCCTCAGGAGCCCTTTTCCTGGGTGGGTTCCACAGTTCACGTAACTACTCGTAATAAATACCGCCGAACTGCTAGTAATGGCTTTCTGTGCACTACAGGTATCAGAGTACCTTCAGTAGTACTGTGTGATGAATAATGTTTATAACCCGACGGGGCTCTGCTTTTGCTGCAAGTCACACGCAAGCTTTGCTACATCCGCATTGAGGAGGAGGAGGAGGAGGAGAAGAAGGAGGAGGAGGAAGAAGAGGAAGAAATGAAGGAGAGGGGGAGAGGAGGAGAAGAAATAGAGGAAGTGGAGTGAATAAGAAGAGTAAGAGGAGGAAGAAAGGAAGAAGTGAAGGAGTGGGGGAGGAGGAGAAAAAGAAGAAAGAGGAGTGAACAAGTGAAGAAGAGAAGGAAGAAAATTAGAAGTAGAAGAAGAAAAGGAGCAGAAGGAGGAGGAAGAGAAGTAGAAGGAGCAGAGAAGAAGAGGAGAAGGAAGTAGAAAAGGGGGAAGAAGACGAAGAAGGAGGAAGAGAGAAGTTGCAGAAGAAGAGAATAGACGATGAGAAGGACATGGAAAGGGGGAAGAAGAGAAGGAGTAAGAGAAGAGAAGGAAGAGGAAGAAGAAGTAATAGGAAGGGAAGAGGAAGAAGTAGTAATAGGAAGGGGATAGTGCGGGTAAAAAAGAGTGGGCTGTAAAACTAAAAGCTTTCAACAGTTTTCTAATTGTGACTAAATGCCTTACGATATTGTGACTAAATGCCTTACGACACCTCACGACACACAATATTACTGTTATATGACAGAGGGGGGGGGCAGGGCCGTCCACATGCGTTTTCATACGATTCTATTTGCTCCGGCCACGGCCTCCTCAAGAGAGCCTGGAGCCAGCAGTTTTTTTTATGAAAACTGCTGGCTCACTTTTATGAAAATAAAATACAAATAGGTACTTCTGGTTTAAATGTCACAGCCAGAATATTATGGTTAAAAAAAAAAAAAAAAAAAAAAAAAAAAAAAAAATGGGGGGGGGCCCTTTTACCCCAGTCGGGTGAAACCGTGTGACAAAATGTTGTCGTCAACAGCAAGCTCTCTCTCTGCTCTCTCTCTCTCCCCTATATCTCTTTTTCCTGTCTTCTCTCTTGCTCTCTTTTATTTCTATCTTCTCTTTTTCCTCCCTCTCTCCTCTCCTTTTCTGCCAATGTATAAACTAGAACTTCCCTCTCTCTTTACCTCTTAGCCTTTTTCTCTCTCGTCTGTTCTTCCTTTCTTCTCATTCCCTCTCCTGCTCCTCCATTACCTTCTGGATTTTATATACATTTGTGATCCTCCCCTGTTAAGTGCTCTCGCTCCTTTAAGTCCCTTCTCGTTAATCAACTTTTCCCTTTTGTGTTTTCTCAAGATACTCGCGGTGCCCTTACAAGGACTATGTAAAGTTTTCCCAGGGGTTGAACAGGTGTGGTAGGATTTCAGGTAAATGTGTAGTTTGTTGAGCCAAGGATTATCAGCCGTGGAAGGGGGATAAGTATTGAGGAATTCCTGATATGGATTCCATTGTGTGAATACATTACGATTGTTTATTGAAGGACGCAATACAGTAATACAGTCCGAATGGACGGAGGACACCAACCCATCCACCAGTTCCCCGCGAGCGGACCATTCTGTCCTCCCCGCACCCAAGGTTAGGGTCGGCTCATACCTATAAAAATAGGAGTATTATTAAACTCTTAACCTGGTGCTTATTATACTCATCAGATGACGACCTCATTTCCCTGAAAAGTCAGGATGTACGCTCGTCATATTTATTCGTGATAATAGATAATAATATAATAATAATGAATCGATGAGGAAATTACAAATTAGGTTTCTCGGGAATAGGAAATAGTAGGTAAATGGATTGGATGGATGATTTTATTATTATGATTAATAGAACAGTCAAAAGAAGTAATGAACTATTATAAAGGTCCCTGTATTACATAGGTAATTGATTAGGAATTTTATACTAAATAGGTTCTACCCACAGAACATAAAAAAAAAAAAAAAAAAAAAAAAACCAACTTGTCACCCTTAAGCTTGGGTCCTAGAAGACGTTTCGTTTATTTGAGCCAGGATGTCAAGAAAATTATTTTTTATTCTTTTTTGAGTATATTAAACTAAGCGTAAATCGGATAAATTAATGAATGAGAGTACAACACTAACAGTACATTTTACCATGGAAAACATTTAACAACCTAAATACACCCTATATGTCCTTTGTATTTTGAGTATTTTCCGAAACCCTAATGCCATTATGGAAGGAGAGGAGAGAATTATATTGTCAGTGGGGAGGGTCCCAGCAAGCGTCGGATTGACCCAGTTACCCGGGGAGGAGTG